>NW_028142971.1:600000-810058 GCF_977018435.1 Lepisma saccharinum | reverse complement strand
CAAAGTTTGGTGAAGATCTGAGTATGTAGTTTTTGACCTTATATGGAACCTCCTATCTGAAAATTTGAAAATTCTTAAAAAATTCGTCCAAAATCTTGATGTCACCAATCCTATGTTTTGTATGTTTTTTCCACGTGTCTTGACATCCAATGTATCCCTGCAAAGTTTGGTGAAGATCTGAGTATGTAGTTTTTGACCTTATCTGGAACCTCCTATCTGAAAAATTGAAAATTTTTAAAAAATTCGTCCAAAATCTTGTTGTCTCCAATCTCTTGTTTTGTACGTTTTTTCCACGTGTCTCGACCTCCAATGTATCCCTGCAAAGTTTGGTGAAGATCTGAGTATGTCGTTTTTGACCTTATCTGGAACATCCTTTCTGAAAATTTGAAAATTCTTAAAAAATTCGTCCAAAATCTTGATGTCTCCAATCTCTTGTTTTGTACGTTTTTTCCACGTGTCTTGACATCCAATGTATCCTTGCAAAGTTTGGTGAAGATCTGAGTATGTCGTTTTTGACCTTATCTGGAACCTCCTATCTGAAAATTTGAAAATTCTTAAAAAAGTCGTCGAAAATCTTGATGTCTCCGATCTCTTGTTTTGTACGTTTTTTCCACGTGTCTTGACATGCAAAGTATTCCTGCAAAGTTTGGTGAAGATCTGAGTATGTAGTTTTTGACCTCATCTGGAACCACCTATCTGAAAATTTGAAAATTCTTAAAAAATTCGTCCAAAATCTTGATGTCTCCAATCTCTTGTTTTGTACGTTTTTTCCACGTGTCTTGACATCCAATGTATCCCTGCAAAGTTTGGTGAAGATCTGAGTATGTAGTTTTTGACCTTATCTGGCACCTCATTTCTGAAAATTTGAAAATTCCTCAAAAATTCGTCCAAAATCTTGATGTCTCCAATCTCTTGTTTTGTACGTTTTTCCCACGTGTCTTGACATCCAATGTATCCCTGCAAAGTTTGGTGAAGATCTGAGTATGTAGTTTTTGACTTTATCTGGCACCTCATTTTTAAAAATCGAAAATTCCTCAAAAATTCGTCCAAAATCTTGATGTCTCCAATCTCTTGTTTTGTACGTTTTTTCCACGTGTCTTGACATCCAATGTATCCCTGCAAAGTTTGGTGAAGATCTGAGTATGTAGTTTTTGACCTTATATGGAACCTCCTATCTGAAAATTTGAAAATTCTTAAAAAATTCCACCAAAATCTTGATGTCCCCAATCCTATGTTTTGTATGTTTTTTCCACGTGTCTTGACATCCAATGTATCCATGCAAAGTTTGGTGAAGATCTGAGTATGTCGTTTTTGACCTTATCTGGAACCTCCCATCTGAAAATTTAAAAATTCTTAAAAAATCCGTCGAAAATCTTGATGTCTCCAATCTCTTGTTTTGTACATTTTTTCCACGTGTCTTGACATACAATGTATCCCTGCAATGTTTGGTGAAGATCTGAGTATGTAGTTTTTGACCTTATATGGAACCTCCTATCTGAAAATTTGAAAATTCTTAAAAAATTTGACCAAATCTTGATGTCCCCAATCCTATGTCTTGTATGTTTTTTCCACGTGTCTTGACATCCAATGTATCCCTGCTAAGTTTGGTGAAGATCTGAGTATGTAGTTTTTGACCTTATATGGAACCTCCTATCTGAAAATTTGAAAATTCTTAAAAAATCCGTCGAAAATCTTGATGTCTCCAATCTCTTGTTTTGTACATTTTTTCCACGTGTCTTGACATCCAATGTATCCCTGCAATGTTTGGTGAAGATCTGAGTATGTAGTTTTTGACCTTATATGGAACCTCCTATCTGAAAATTTGAAATTTCTTAAAAAATTCGTTCAAAATCTTGATGTCTCCAATCTCTTGTTTTGTACGTTTTTTCCACGTGTCTTGACATCCAATGTATCCCTGCAAAGTTTGGTGAAGATCTGAGTATGTAGTTTTTGACCTTATACGGAACCTCCTTTCTGAAAATTTGAAAATTCTTAAAAAATTCGTTCAAAATCTTGATGTCTCCAATCTCTTGTTTTGTACGTTTTTTCCACGTGTCTTGACATCCAATGTATCCCTGCAAAGTTTGGTGAAGATCTGAGTATGTAGTTTTTGACCTTATATGGAACCTGCCATCTGAAAATTCGAAAATTCCTAAAAAATCCGTCCAAAATCTTGATGACCCCAATCTCTTGTTTTATACGTTTTTTCCACGTGTCTTGACATCCAATGTATCCCTGCAAAGTTTGGTGAAGATCTGAGTATGTAGTTTTTGACCTTATACGGAACCTCCTTTCTGAAAATTTGAAAATTCTTAAAAAATTCGTCCAAAATCTTGATGTCTCCAATTTCTTGTTTTGTACGTTTTTTCCACGTGTCTTGACATCCAATGTATCCATGCAAAGTTTGGTGAAGATCTGAGTATGTCGTTTTTGACCTTATCTGGAACCTCCCATCTGAAAATTTGAAAATTCTTAAAAAATTTGTCGAAAATCTTGATGTCTCCAATCTCTTCTTTTGTTCGTTTTTTCCACGTGTCTTGACATGCAAAGTATCCCTGCAACGTTTGGTGAAGATCTGAGTATGTAGTTTTTGACCTTATATGGAACCTCCTATCTGAAAATTTGAAAATTCTTAAAAAATTTGACCAAAATCTTGATATCCCCAATCTTATGTTTTGTATGTTTTTTCCACGTGTCTTGACATCCAATGTATCCCTGCAAAGTTTGGTGAAGATCTGAGTATGTAGTTTTAGACCTTATCTGGAACCTCCTATCTGAAAATTTGAAAATTTTTAAAAAATTCGTCCAAGATCTTGATGTCTCCAATCTCTTGTTTTGTACGTTTTTTCCACGTGTCTTGACATCCAATGTATCCCTGCAAAGTTTGGTGAAGATCTGAGTATGTAGTTTTTGACCTTATCTGGCACCTCATTTCTGAAAATTTGAAAATTCCTCAAAAATTCGTCCAAAATCTTGATGTCTCCAATCTCTTGTTTTGTACGTTTTTCCCACGTGTCTTGACATCCAATGTATCCCTGCAAAGTTTGGTGAAGATCTGAGTATGTAGTTTTTGACTTTATCTGGCACCTCATTTCTGAAAATTTGAAAATTCCTCAAAAATTCGTCCAAAATCTTGATGTCTCCAATCTCTTGTTTTGTACGTTTTTTCCACGTGTCTTGACATCCAATGTATCCCTGCAAAGTTTGGTGAATATCTGAGTATGTCGTTTTTGACCTTATCTGGAACCTCCTATCTGAAAATTTGAAAATTCTTAAAAAAATCGTCCAAAATCTTGATGTCTCCAATCTCTTGTTTTGTACGTTTTTCCACGTGTCTTGACATCCAATGTATCCCTGCAAAGTTTGGTGAAGATCTGAGTATGTAGTTTTTGACCTTATATGGAACCTCCTATCTGAAAATTTGAAAATTCTTAAAAAATTCCACCAAAATCTTGATGTCCCCAATCCTATGTTTTGTATGTTTTTTCCACGTGTCTTGACATCCAATGTATCCCTGCAATGTTTGGTGAAGATCTGAGTATGTAGTTTTTGACCTTATATTTAACCTCCTATCTGAAAATTTGAAATTTCTTAAAAAATTCGTTCAAAATCTTGATGTCTCCAATCTCTTGTTTTGTACGTTTTTTCCACGTGTCTTGACATCCAATGTATCCCTGCAAAGTTTGGTGAAGATCTGAGTATGTAGTTTTTGACCTTATACGGAACCTCCTTTCTGAAAATTTGAAAATTCTTAAAAAATTCGTCCAAAATCTTGATGTCTCCAATTTCTTGTTTTGTACGTTTTTCCCACGTGTCTTGACATCCAATGTATCCATGCAAAGTTTGGTGAAGATCTGAGTATGTCGTTTTTGACCTTATCTGGAACCTCCCATCTGAAAATTTGAAAATTCTTAAAAAATTCGTCGAAAATCTTGATGTCTCCAATGTCTTGTTTTGTACGTTTTTTCCACGTGTCTTGACATGCAAAGTATCCCTGCAACGTTTGGTGAAGATCTGAGTATGTAGTTTTTGACCTTATCTGGAACCTCCTATCTGAAAATTTGAAAATTCTTCAAAAATTCGTCCAAAATCTTGATATCCCCAATCCTATGTTTTGTATGTTTTTTCCACGTGTCTTGACATCCAATGTATCCCTGCAAAGTTTGGTGAAGATCTGAGTATGTAGTTTTAGTCCTTATCTGGAACCTCCTATCTGAAAATTTGAAAATTTTTAAAAAATTCGTCCAAGATCTTGATGTCTCCAATCTCTTGTTTTGTACGTTTTTTCCACGTGTCTTGACCTCCAATGTATCCCTGCAATGTTTGGTGAAGATCTGAGTATGTAGTTTTTGACCTTATATGGAACCTCCTATCTGAAAATTTGAAAATTCTTAAAAAATTCGTCCAAAATCTTGATGTCTCCAATCTCTTGTTTTGTACGTTTTTTCCACGTGTCTTGACATCCAATGTATCCCTGCAAAGTTTGGTGAAGATCTGAGTATGTAGTTTTTGACCTTATATGGAACCTGAAAATTTGAAAATTCTTAAAAAATTTGACCAAAATCTTGATGTCCCCAATCCTAGGTCTTGTATGTTTTTTCCACGTGTCTTGACATCCAATGTATCCCTGCAAAGTTTGGTGAAGATCTGAGTATGTAGTTTTTGACCTTATATGGAACCTCCTATCTGAAAATTTGAAAATTCTTAAAAAATTCGACCAAAATCTTGATGTCCCCAATCCTATGTTTTGTATGTTTTTTCCACGTGTCTTGACATCCAATGTATCCATGCAAAGTTTGGTGAAGATCTGAGTATGTCGTTTTTGACCTTATCTGGAACCTCCCATCTGAAAATTTGAAAATTCTTAAAAAATTCGTCGAAAACCTTGATGTCTCCAATCTCTTGTTTTGTACGTTTTTTCCACGTGTCTTGACATGCAAAGTATCCCTGCAACGTTTGGTGAAGATCTGAGTATGTAGTTTTTGACCTTATCTGGAACCTCCTATCTGAAAATTTGAAAATTCTTCAAAAATTCGTCGAAAATCTTGATGTCTCCAATCTCTTGTTTTGTACGTTTTTTCCACGTGTCTTGACATCCAATGTATCCCTGCAATGTTTGGTGGAGATCTGAGTATGTAGTTTTTGACCTTATCTGGAACCTCCTATCTGAAAATTTGAAAATTCTTAAAAAATTCGTCCAAAATCTTGATGTCTCCAATCTCTTGTTTTGTACGTTTTTTCCACGTGTCTTGACATCCAATGTATCCCTGCAAAGTTTGGTGAAGATCTGAGTATGTAGTTTTTGACCTTATATGGAACCTCCTTTCTGAAAATTTGAAAATTCTTAAAAAATTCGTCCAAAATCTTGATGTCACCAATCCTATGTTTTGTATGTTTTTTCCACGTGTCTTGACATCCAATGTATCCATGCAAAGTTTGGTGAAGATCTGAGTATGTCGTTTTTGACCTTATCTGGAACCTCCCATCTGAAAATTTGAAAATTCTTAAAAAAATCGTCGAAAATCTTGATGTCTCCGATCCCTTGTTTTGTACGTTTTTTCCACGTGTCTTGACATGCAAAGTATTCCTGCAAAGTTTGTTGAAGATCTGAGTATGTAGTTTTTGACCTCATCTGGAACCTCCTATCTGAAAATTTGAAAATTCTTAAAAAATTCGTCCAAAATTTTGATGTCTCCGATCCCTTGTTTTGTACTTTTTTTCCACGTGTCTTGACATGCAAAGTATTCCTGCAAAGTTTGGTGAAGATCTGAGTATGTAGTTTTTGACCTCATCTGGAACCTCCTATCTGAAAATTTGAAAATTCTTAAAAAATTCGTCCAAAATCTTTATGTCTCCAATCTCTTGTTTTGTACGTTTTTTCCACGTGTCTTGACATCCAATGTATCCCTGCAATGTTTGGTGAAGATCTGAGTATGTAGTTTTTGACCTTATCTGGAACCTCCCATCTGAAAATTTGAAAATTCCTAAAAAAATCCGTCCAAAATCTTGATGACCCCAATCTCTTGTTTTGTACGTTTTTCCACGTGTCTTGACATCCAATGTATCCCTGCAAAGTTTGGTGAAGATCTGAGTATGTAGTTTTTGACCTTATCTGGAACCTCCTATCTGAAAATTTGAAAATTCTTAAAAAATTCGTCCAAAATCTTGATGTCTCCAATCTCTTGTTTTGTACGTTTTTTCCACGTGTCTTGATATCCAATGTATCCCTGCAAAGTTTGGTGAAGATCTGAGTATGTCGTTTTTGACCTTATCTGGAACATCCTTTCTGAAAATTTGAAAATTGTTAAAAAATTCGTCCAAAATCTTGATGTCTCCTATCTCTTGTTTTGTACGTTTTTTCCACGAGTCTTGACATCCAATGTATCCCTGCAAAGTTTGGTGAAGATCTGAGTATGTAGTTTTTGACCTTATCTGGAACCTCCCATCTGAAAATTTGAAAATTCTTAAAAAATTCGACCAAAATCTTGATGTCTCCAATCTCTTGTTTTGTACGTTTTTTCCACGTGTCTTGACACATAATGTATCCATGCAAAGTTTGGTGAAGATCTGAGTATGTAGTTTTTGACCTTATATGGAACCTCCTATCTGAAAATTTGAAAATTCTTAAAAAATTCGTCCAAAATCTTGATGTCTCCAATCTCTTGTTTTGTACGTTTTTTCCACGTGTCTTGACATCCAATGTATCCCTGCAAAGTTTGGTGAAGATCTGAGTATGTAGTTTTTGACCTTATCTGGAACCTCCCATCTGAAAATTTGAAAATTCCTAAAAAATCCGTCCAAAATCTTGATGACCCCAATCTCTTGTTTTGTACGTTTTTTCCACGTGTCTTGACATTCAATGTATCCCTGCAAAGTTTGGTGAAGATCTGAGTATGTAGTTTTTGACCTTATATGGAACCTCCTTTCTGAAAATTTGAAAATTCTTAAAAAATTCGTCCAAAATCTTGATGACCCCAATCTCTTGTTTTGTACGTTTTTTCCACGTGTCTTGACATCCAATGTATCCCTGCAAAGTTTGGTGAAGATCTGAGTATGTAGTTTTTGACCTTATATGGAACCTCCTTTCTGAAAATTTGAGAATTCTTAAAAAATTCGTCCAAAATCTTGATGTCTCCAATCTCTTGTTTTGTACGTTTTTTCCACGTGTCTTGACATCCAATGTATCCATGCAAAGTTTGGTGAAGATCTGAGTATGTCGTTTTTGACCTTATCTGGAACCTCCCATCTGAAAATTTGAAAATTCTTAAAAAATTCGTCGAAAATCTTGATGTCTCCAATCTCTTGTTTTGTACGTTTTTTCCACGTGTCTTGACATGCAAAGTATCCCTGCAACGTTTGGTGAAGATCTGAGTATGTAGTTTTTGACCTTATCTGGAACCTCCTATCTGAAAATTTGAAAATTCTTCAAAAATTCGTCGAAAATCTTGATGTCTCCAATCTCTTGTTTTGTACGTTTTTTCCACGTGTCTTGACATCCAATGTATCCCTGCAATGTTTGGTGAAGATCTGAGTATGTAGTTTTTGACCTTATCTGGAACCTCCCATCTGAAAATTTGAAAATTCCTAAAAAATCCGTCCAAAATCTTGATGACCCCAATCTCTTGTTTTGTACGTTTTTTCCACGTGTCTTGACATCCAATGTATCCCTGCAAAGTTTGGTGAAGATCTGAGTATGTAGTTTTTGACCTTATCTGGAACCTCCTATCTGAAAATTTGAAAATTCTTAAAAAATTCGTCCAAAATCTTGATGTCTCCAATCTCTTGTTTTGTACGTTTTTTCCACGTGTCTTGATATCCAATGTATCCCTGATAAGTTTGGTGAAGATCTGAGTATGTCGTTTTTGACCTTATCTGGAACATCCTTTCTGAAAATTTGAAAATTGTTAAAAAATTCGTCCAAAATCTTGATGTCTCCAATCTCTTTTTTGTACGTTTTTTCCACGTGTCTTGACATCCAATGTATCCCTGCAAAGTTTGGTGAAGATCTGAGTATGTAATTTTTGACCTTATCTGGAACCTCCCATCTGAAAATTTGAAAATTCTTAAAAAATTCGACCAAAATCTTGATGTCTCCAATCTTTTGTTTTGTACGTTTTTTCCACTTGTCTTGACACATAATGTATCCATGCAAAGTTTGGTGAAGATCTGAGTATGTAGTTTTTGACCTTATATGGAACCTCCTATCTGAAAATTTGAAAATTCTTAAAAAATTCGTCCAAAATCTTGATGTCTCCAATCTCTTGTTTTGTACGTTTTTTCCACGTGTCTTGACATCCAATGTATCCCTGCAAAGTTTGGTGAAGATCTGAGTATGTAGTTTTTGACCTTATCTGGAACCTCCCATCTGAAAATTTGAAAATTCCTAAAAAATCCGTGCAAAATCTTGATGACCCCAATCTCTTGTTTTGTACGTTTTTTCCACGTGTCTTGACATCCAATGTATTCCTGCAATGTTTGGTGAAGATCTGAGTATGTAGATTTTGACCTTATATGGAACCTCCTATCTGAAAATTTGAAAATTCTTAAAAAATTCGACCAAAATCTTGATGTTCCGAATCCTATGTTTTGTATGTTTTTTCCACGTGTCTTGACATCCAATGTATCCATGCAAAGTTTGGTGAAGATCTGAGTATGTAGTTTTTGACCTTATATTGAACCTCCCATCTGAAAATTTGAAAATTCTTAAAAAATTCGTCCAAAATCTTGATGACCCCAATCTCTTGTTTTGTACGTTTTTTCCACGTGTCTTGACATCCAATGTATCCATGCAAAGTTTGGTGAAGATCTGAGTATGTCGTTTTTGACCTTATCTGGAAAATCCCATCTGAAAATTTGAAAATTCTTAAAAAATTCGTCGAAAATCTTGATGTCTCCAATCTTTTGTTTTGTACGTTTTTTCCACGTGTCTTGACATGCAAAGTATCCCTGCAACGTTTGGTGAAGATCTGAGTATGTAGTTTTTGACCTTATCTGGAACCTCCTATCTGAAAATTTGAAAATTCTTCAAAAATTCGTCGAAAATCTTGATGTCTCCAATCTCTTGTTTTGTACGTTTTTTCCACGTGTCTTGACATCCAATGTATTCCTGCAATATTTGGTGGAGATCTGAGTATGTAGTTTTAGACCTTATCTGGAACCTCCTATCTGAAAATTTGAAAATTCTTCAAAAATTCGTCCAAAATCTTGATGTCTCCAATCTCTTGTTTTGTACGTTTTTTCCACGTGTCTCGACCTCCAATGGATCCCTGCAAAGTTTGGTGAAGATCTGAGTATGTCGTTTTTGACCTTATCTGGAACATCCTTTCTGAAAATTTGAAAATTCTTAAAAAATTCGTCGAAAATCTTGATGTCTCCAATCTCTTGTTTTGTACGTTTTTTCCACGTGTCTTGACATCCAATGTATCCCTGCAAAGTTTGGTGAAGATCTCAGTATGTAGTTTTTGACCTTATATGGAACCTCCTATCTGAAAATTTGAAAATTCTTAAAAAATTCGTCCAAAATCTTGATGTCTCCAATCTCTTGTTTTGTACGTTTTTTCCACGTGTCTCGACCTCCAATGGATCCCTGCAAAGTTTGGTGAAGATCTGAGTATGTCGTTTTTGACCTTATCTGGAACCTCCCATCTGAAAATTTGAAAATTCTTAAAAAATTCGTCGAAAATCTTGATGTCTCCGATCTCTTGTTTTGTACGTTTTTTCCACGTGTCTTGACATGCAAAGTATTCCTGCAAAGTTTGGTGAAGATCTGAGTATGTAGTTTTTGACCTCATCTGGAACCTCCTATCTGAAAATTTGAAAATTCTTAAAAAATTCGTCCAAAATCTTGATGTCTCCAATCTCTTGTTTTGTACGTTTTTTCCACGTGTCTTGACATCCAATGTATCCCTGCAATGTTTGGTGAAGATCTGAGTATGTAGTTTTTGACCTTATCTGGAACCTCCCATCTGAAAATTTTAAAATTCCTAAAAAATCCGTCCAAAATCTTGATGACCCCAATCTCTTGTTTTGTACTTTTTTCCACGTGTCTTGACATCCAATGTATCCCTGCAAAGTTTGGTGAAGATCTGAGTATGTAGTTTTTGATCTTATCTGGAACTTCCTATCTGAAAATTTGAAAATTCTTAAAAAATTCGTCCAAAATCTTGATGTCTCCAATCTCTTGTTTTGTACGTTTTTTCCACGTGTCTTGATATCCAATGTATCCCTGCAAAGTTTGGTGAAGATCTGAGTATGTTGTTTTTGACCTTATCTGGAACATCCTTTCTGAAAATTTGAAAATTGTTAAAAAATTCGTCCAAAATCTTGATGTCTCCTATCTCTTGTTTTGTACGTTTTTTCCACGTGTCTTGACATCCAATGTATCCCTGCAAAGTTTGGTGAAGATCTGAGTATGTAGTTTTTGACCTTATCTGGAACCTCCCATCTGAAAATTTGAAAATTCTTAAAAAATTCGACCAATATCTTGATGTCTCCAATCTCTTGTTTTGTACGTTTTTTCCACGTGTCTTGACACATAATGTATCCATGCAAAGTTTGGTGAAGATCTGAGTATGTAGTTTTTGACCTTATATGGAACCTCCTATCTGAAAATTTAAAAATTCTTAAAAAATTCGTCCAAAATCTTGATGTCTCCAATCTCTTGTTTTGTACGATTTTTCCACGTGTCTTGACATCCAATGTATCCCTGCAAAGTTTGGTGAAGATCTGACTATGTAGTTTTTGACCTTATCTGGAACCTCCCATCTGAAAATTTGAAAATTCCTAAAAAATCCGTCCAAAATCTTGATGACCCCAATCTCTTGTTTTGTACGTTTTTTCCACGTGTCTTGACATTCAATGTATCCCTGCAAAGTTTGGTGAAGATCTGAGTATGTAGTTTTTGACCTTATATGGAACCTCCTTTCTGAAAATTTGAAAATTCTTAAAAAATTCGTCCAAAATCTTGATGACCCCAATCTCTTGTTTTGTACGTTTTTTCCACGTGTCTTGACATCCAATGTATCCCTGCAAAGTTTGGTGAAGATCTGAGTTTGTAGTTTTTGACCTTATATGGAACCTCCTTTCTGAAAATTTGAGAATTCTTAAAAAATTCGTCCAAAATCTTGATGTCTCCAATCTCTTGTTTTGTACGTTTTTTCCACGTGTCTTGACATCCAATGTATCCATGCAAAGTTTGGTGAAGATCTGAGTATGTCGTTTTTGACCTTATCTGGAACCTCCCATCTGAAAATTTGAAAATTCTTAAAAAATTCGTCGAAAATCTTGATGTCTCCAATCTCTTGTTTTGTACGTTTTTTCCACGTGTCTTGACATGCAAAGTATCCCGCAACGTTTGGTGAAGATCTGAGTATGTAGTTTTTGACCTTATCTGGAACCTCCTATCTGAAAATTTGAAAATTCTTCAAAAATTCGTCGAAAATCTTGATGTCTCCAATCTCTTGTTTTGTACGTTTTTTCCACGTGTCTTGACATCCAATGTATCCCTGCAATGTTTGGTTGAGATCTGAGTATGTAGTTTTTGACCTTATCTGGAACCTCCTATCTGAAAATTTGAAAATTCTTCAAAAATTCGTCCAAAATCTTGATGTCTCCAATCTCTTGTTTTGTACGTTTTTTCCACGTGTCTCGACCTCCAATGTATCCCTGCAAAGTTTGGTGAAGATCTGAGTATGTCGTTTTTGACCTTATCTGGAACATCCTTTCTGAAAATTTGAAAATTCTTAAAAAAATCGTCGAAAATCTTGATGTCTCCAATCTCTTGTTTTGTACGTTTTTTCCACGTGTCTTGACATCCAATGTATCCCTGCAAAGTTTGGTGAAGATCTGAGTATGTAGTTTTTGACCTTATATGGAACCTCCTATCTGAAAATTTGAAAATTCTTAAAAAATTCGTCCAAAATCTTGATGTCACCAATCCTATGTTTTGTATGTTTTTTCCACGTGTCTTGACATCCAATGTATCCATGCAAAGTTTGGTGAAGATCTGAGTATGTCGTTTTTGACCTTATCTGGAACCTCCCATCTGAAAATTTGAAAATTCTTAAAAAATTCGTCGAAAATCTTGATGTCTCCGATCTCTTGTTTTGTACGTTTTTTCCACGTGTCTTGACATGCAAAGTATTCCTGCAAAGTTTGGTGAAGATCTGACTATGTAGTTTTTGACCTCATCTGGAACTTCCTATGTGAAAATTTGAAAATTCTTTAAAAATTCGTCCAAAATATTGATGTCTCCAATCTCTTGTTTTGTACGTTTTTTCCACGTGTCTTGACATCCAATGTATCCCTGCAATGTTTGGTGAAGATCTGAGTATGTAGTTTTTGACCTTATCTGGAACCTCCCATCTGAAAATTTGAAAATTCCTAAAAAATCCGTCCAAAATCTTGATGACCCCAATCTCTTGTTTTGTACGTTTTTTCCACGTGTCTTGACATCCAATGTATCCCTGCAAAGTTTGGTGAAGATCTGAGTATGTAGTTTTTGACCTTATCTGGAACCTCCTATCTGAAAATTTGAAAATTCTTAAAAAATTCGTCGAAAATCTTGATGTCTCCAATCTCTTGTTTTGTACGTTTTTTCCACGTGTCTTGATATCCAATGTATCCCTGCAAAGTTTGGTGAAGATCTGAGTATGTCGTTTTTGACCTTATCTGGAACATCCTTTCTGAAAATTTGAAAATTGTTAAAAAATTCGTCCAAAATCTTGATGTCTCCTATCTCTTGTTTTGTACGTTTTTTCCACGTGTCTTGACATCCAATGTATCCCTGCAAAGTTTGGTGAAGATCTGAGTATGTAGTTTTTGACCTTATCTGGAACCTCCCATCTGAAAATTTGAAAATTCTTAAAAAATTCGACCAAAATCTTGATGTCTCCAATCTCTTCTTTTGTACGTTTTTTCCACGTGTCTTGACATGCAAAGTATTCCTGCAAAGTTTGGTGAAGATCTGAGTATGTAGTTTTTGACCTCATCTGGAACCTCCTATCTGAAAATTTGAAAATTCTTAAAAAATTCGTCCAAAATTTTGATGTCTCCAATCTCTTGTTTTGTACGTTTTTTCCACGTGTCTTGACATCCAATGTATCCCTGCAATGTTTCGTGAAGATCTGAGTATGTAGTTTTTGACCTTATCTGGAACCTCCCATCTGAAAATTTGAAAATTCCTAAAAAATCCGTCCAAAATCTTGATGACCCCAATCTCTTGTTTTGTACGTTTTTTCCACGTGTCTTGACATCCAATGTATCCCTGCAAAGTTTGGTGAAGATCTGAGTATGTAGTTTTTGACCTTATCTGGAACCTCCTATCTGAAAATTTGAAAATTCTTAAAAAATTCGTCCAAAATCTTGATGTCTCCAATCTCTTGTTTTGTACGTTTTTTCCACGTGTCTTGATATCCAATGTATCCCTGCAAAGTTTGGTGAAGATCTGAGTATGTCGTTTTTGACCTTATCTGGAACATCCTTTCTGAAAATTTGAAAATTGTTAAAAAATTCGTCCAAAATCTTGATGTCTCCAATCTCTTTTTCGTACGTTTTTTCAACGTGTCTTGACATCCAATGTATCCCTGCAAAGTTTGGTGAAGATCTGAGTATGTAGTTTTTGACCTTATCTGGAACCTCCCATCTGAAAATTTGAAAATTCTTAAAAAATTCGACCAAAATCTTGATGTCTCCAATCTTTTGTTTTGTACGTTTTTTCCACGTGTCTTGACACATAATGTATCCATGCAAAGTTTGGTGAAGATCTGAGTATGTAGTTTTTGACCTTATATGGAACCTCCTATCTGAAAATTTGAAAATTCTTAAAAAATTCGTCCAAAATCTTGATGTCTCCAATCTCTTGTTTTGTACGTTTTTTCCACTTGTCTTGACATCCAATGTATCCCTGCAAAGTTTGGTGAAGATCTGAGTATGTAGTTTTTGACCTTATCTGGAACCTCCCATCTGAAAATTTGAAAATTCCTAAAAAATCCGTGCAAAATCTTGATGACCCCAATCTCTTGTTTTGTACGTTTTTTCCACGTGTCTTGACATCCAATGTATTCCTGCAATGTTTGGTGAAGATCTGAGTATGTAGTTTTTGACTTTATATGGAACCTCCTATCTGAAAATTTGAAAATTCTTAAAAAATTCGACCAAAATCTTGATGTCCCCAATCCTATGTTTTGTATGTTTTTTCCACGTGTCTTGACATCCAATGTATCCATGCAAAGTTTGGTGAAGATCTGAGTATGTAGTTTTTGACCTTATATTGAACCTCCCATCTGAAAATTTGAAAATTCTTAAAAAATTCGTCCAAAATCTTGATGACCCCAATCTCTTGTTTTGTACGTTTTTTCCACGTGTCTTGACATCCAATGTATCCATGCAAAGTTTGGTGAAGATCTGAGTATGTTGTTTTTGACCTTATTTGGAACCTCCTTTCTGAAAATTTGAGAATTCTTAAAAAATTCGTCCAAAATCTTGATGTCTCCAATCTCTTGTTTTGTACGTTTTTTCCACGTGTCTTGACATCCAATGTATCCATGCAAAGTTTGGTGAAGATCTGAGTATGTCGTTTTTGACCTTATCTGGAACCTCCCATCTGAAAATTTGAAAATTCTTAAAAAATTCGTCGAAAATCTTGATGTCTCCAATCTTTTGTTTTGTACGTTTTTTCCACGTGTCTTGACATGCAAAGTATCCCTGCAACGTTTGGTGAAGATCTGAGTATGTAGTTTTTGACCTTATCTGGAACCTCCTATCTGAAAATTTGAAAATTCTTCAAAAATTCGTCGAAAATCTTGATGTCTCCAATCTCTTGTTTTGTACGTTTTTTCCACGTGTCTTGACATCCAATGTATTCCTGCAATGTTTGGTGGAGATCTGAGTATGTAGTTTTAGACTTTATCTGGAACCTCCTATCTGAAAATTTGAAAATTCTTCAAAAATTCGTCGAAAATCTTGATGTCTCCAATCTCTTGTTTTGTACGTTGTTTCCACGTGTCTCGACCTCCAATGGATCCCTGCAAAGTTTGGTGAAGATCTGAGTATGTCGTTTTTGACCTTAACTGGAACATCCTTTCTGAAAATTTGAAAATTCTTAAAAAATTCGTCGAAAATCTTGATGTCTCCAATCTCTTGTTTTGTACGTTTTTTCCACGTGTCTTGACATCCAATGTATCCCTGCAAAGTTTGGTGAAGATCTGAGTATGTAGTTTTTGACCTTATATGGAACCTCCTATCTGGAAATTTGAAAATTCTTAAAAAATTCGTCCAAAATCTTGATGTCTCCAATCTCTTGTTTTGTACGTTTTTTCCACGTGTCTCGACCTCCAATGGATCCCTGCAAAGTTTGGTGAAGATCTGAGTATGTCGTTTTTGACCTTATCTGGAACCTCCCATCTGAAAATTTGAAAATTCTTAAAAAATTCGTCGAAAATCTTGATGTCTCCGATCTCTTGTTTTGTACGTTTTTTCCACGTGTCTTGACATGCAAAGTATTCCTGCAAAGTTTGGTGAAGATCTGAGTATGTAGTTTTTGACCTCATCTGGAACCTCCTATCTGAAAATTTGAAAATTCTTAAAAAATTCGTCCAAAATCTTGATGTCTCCAATCTCTTGTTTTGTACGTTTTTTCCACGTGTCTTGACATCCAATGTATCCCTGCAATGTTTGGTGAAGATCTGAGTATGTAGTTTTTGACCTTATCTGGAACCTCCCATCTGAAAATTTGAAAATTCTTAAAAAATTCGTCCAAAATCTTGATGTCTCCGATCTCTTGTTTTGTACGTTTTTTCCACGTGTCTTGACATGCAAAGTATTCCTGCAAAGTTTGTTAAAATTCTGAGTATGTAGTTTTTGACCTCATCTGGAACCTCCTATCTGAAAATTTGAAAATTCTTAAAAAATTCGTCCAAAATCTTGATGTCTCCAATCTCTTGTTTTGTACGTTTTTTCCACGTGTCTTGACATCCAATGTATCCCTGCAAAGTTTGGTGAAGATCTGAGTATGTAGTTTTTGACCTTATCTGGAACCTCCCATCTGAAAATTTGAAAATTCTTAAAAAATTCGTCCAAAATCTTGATGTCTCCAATCTCTTGTTTTGTACGTTTTTTCCACGTGTCTTGATATCCAATGTATCCCTGCAAAGTTTGGTGAAGATCTGAGTATGTCGTTTTTGACCTTATCTGGAACATCCTTTCTGAAAATTTGAAAATTGTTAAAAAATTCGTCCAAAATCTTGATGTCTCCTATCTCTTGTTTTGTACGTTTTTTCCACGTGTCTTGACATCCAATGTATCCCTGCAAAGTTTGGTGAAGATCTGAGTATGTAGTTTTTGACCTTATCTGGAACATCCTTTCTGAAAATTTGAAAATTGTTAAAAAATTCGTCCAAAATCTTGATGTCTCCTATCTCTTGTTTTGTACGTTTTTTCCACGTGTCTTGACATCCAATGTATCCCTCCAAAGTTTGGTGAAGATCTGAGTATGTAGTTTTTGACCTTATCTGGAACCTCCCATCTGAAAATTTGAAAATTCTTAAAAAATTCGACCAATATCTTGATGTCTCCAATCTCTTGTTTTGTACGTTTTTTCCACGTGTCTTGACACATAATGTATCCATGCAAAGTTTGGTGAAGATCTGAGTATGTAGTTTTTGACCTTATATGGAACCTCCTATCTGAAAATTTAAAAATTCTTAAAAAATTCGTCCAAAATCTTGATGTCTCCAATCTCTTGTTTTGTACGTTTTTTCCACGTGTCTTGACATCCAATGTATACCTGCAAAGTTTGGTGAAGATCTGAGTATGTAGTTTTTGACCTTATCTGGAACCTCCCATCTGAAAATTTGAAAATTCTTAAAAAATTCGACCAAAATCTTGATGTCTCCAATCTTTTGTTTTGTACGTTTTTTCCACGTGTCTTGACACATAATGTATCCATGCAAAGTTTGGTGAAGATCTGAGTATGTAGTTTTTGACCTTATATGGAACCTCCTATCTGAAAATTTGAAAATTCTTAAAAAATTCGTCCAAAATCTTGATGTCTCCAATCTCTTGTTTTGTACGTTTTTTCCACGTGTCTTGACATCCAATGTATCCCTGCAAAGTTTGGTGAAGATCTGAGTATGTTGTTTTTGACCTTATCTGGAACATCCTTTCTGAAAATTTGAAAATTGTTAAAAAATTCGTCCAAAATCTTGATGTCTCCTATCTCTTGTTTTGTACGTTTTTTCCACGTGTCTTGACATCCAATGTATCCCTGCAAAGTTTGGTGAAGATCTGAGTATGTAGTTTTTGACCTTATCTGGAACCTCCCATCTGAAAATTTGAAAATTTTAAAAAATTCGACCAAAATCTTGATGTCTCCAATCTTTTGTTTTGTACGTTTTTTCCACGTGTCTTGACACATAATGTATCCATGCAAAGTTTGGTGAAGATCTGAGTATGTAGTTTTTGACCTTATATGGAACCTCCTATCTGAAAATTTGAAAATTCTTAAAAAATTCGTCCAAAATCTTGATGTCTCCAATCTCTTGTTTTGTACGTTTTTTCCACGTGTCTTGACATCCAATGTATCCCTGCAAAGTTTGGTGAAGATCTGAGTATGTAGTTTTTGACCTTATCTGGAACCTCCCATCTGAAAATTTGAAAATTCTTAAAAAATTCGACCAAAATCTTGATGTCTCCAATCTTTTGTTTTGTACGTTTTTTCCACGTGTCTTGACACATAATGTATCCATGCAAAGTTTGGTGAAGATCTGAGTATGTAGTTTTTGACCTTATATGGAACCTCCTATCTGAAAATTTGAAAATTCTTAAAAAATTCGTCCAAAATCTTGATGTCTCCAATCTCTTGTTTTGTACGTTTTTTCCACGTGTCTTGACATCCAATGTATCCCTGCAAAGTTTGGTGAAGATCTGAGTATGTAGTTTTTGAACTTATCTGGAACCTCCCATCTGAAAATTTGAAAATTCCTAAAAAATCCGGGCAAAATCTTGATGACCCCAATCTCTTGTTTTGTATGTTTTTTCCACGTGTCTTGACATCCAATGTATTCCTGCAATGTTTGGTGAAGATCTGAGTATGTAGTTTTTGACCTTATATGGAACCTCCTATCTGAAAATTTGAAAATTCTTAAAAAATTCGACCAAAATCTTGATGTTCCGAATCCTATGTTTTGTATGTTTTTTCCACGTGTCTTGACATCCAATGTATCCATGCAAAGTTTGGTGAAGATCTGAGTATGTAGTTTTTGACCTTATATTGAACCTCCCATCTGAAAATTTGAAAATTCTTAAAAAATTCGTCCAAAATCTTGATGACCCCAATCTCTTGTTTTGTACGTTTTTTCCACGTGTCTTGACATCCAAAGTATCCCTGCAAAGTTTGGTGAAGATCTGAGTATGTAGTTTTTGACCTTATATGGAACCTCCTTTCTGAAAATTTTAGAATTCTTAAAAAATTCGTCCAAAATCTTGATGTCTCCAATCTCTTGTTTTGTACGTTTTTTCCACGTGTCTTGACATCCAATGTATCCATGCAAAGTTTGGTGAAGATCTGAGTATGTCGTTTTTGACCTTATCTGGAACCTCCCATCTGAAAATTTGAAAATTCTTAAAAAATTCGTCGAAAATCTTGATGTCTCCAATCTTTTGTTTTGTACGTTTTTTCCACGTGTCTTGACATGCAAAGTATCCCTGCAACGTTTGGTGAAGATCTGAGTATGTAGTTTTTGACCTTATCTGGAACCTCCTATCTGAAAATTTGAAAATTCTTCAAAAATTCGTCGAAAATCTTGATGTCTCCAATCTCTTGTTTTGTACGTTTTTTCCACGTGTCTTGACATCCAATGTATTCCTGCAATGTTTGGTGGAGATCTGAGTATGTAGTTTTAGACCTTATCTGGAACCTCCTATCTGAAAATTTGAAAATTCTTAAAAAATTCGTCCAAAATCTTGATGTCTCCAATCTCTTGTTTTGTACGTTTTTTCCACGTGTCTCGACCTCCAATGGATCCCTGCAAAGTTTGGTGAAGATCTGAGTATGTCGTTTTTGACCTTATCTGGAACATCCTTTCTGAAAATTTGAAAATTCTTAAAAAATTCGTCGAAAATCTTGATGTCTCCAATCTCTTGTTTTGTACGTTTTTTCCACGTGTCTTGACATCCAATGTTTCCCTGCAAAGTTTGGTGAAGATCTGAGTATGTAGTTTTTGACCTTATCTGGAACCTCCTATCTGAAAATTTGAAAATTCTTAAAAAATTCGTCCAAAATCTTGATGTCTCCAATCTCTTGTTTTGTACGTTTTTTCCACGTGTCTTGATATCCAATGTATCCCTGCAAAGTTTGGTGAAGATCTGAGTATGTCGTTTTTGACCTTATCTGGAACATCCTTTCTGAAAATTTGAAAATTGTTAAAAAATTCGTCCAAAATCTTGATGTCTCCAATCTCTTTTTCGTACGTTTTTTCAACGTGTCTTGACATCCAATGTATCCCTGCAAAGTTTGGTGAAGATCTGAGTATGTAGTTTTTGACCTTATCTGGAACCTCCCATCTGAAAATTTGAAAATTCTTAAAAAATTCGACCAAAATCTTGATGTCTCCAATCTTTTGTTTTGTACGTTTTTTCCACGTGTCTTGACACATAATGTATCCATGCAAAGTTTGGTGAAGATCTGAGTATGTAGTTTTTGACCTTATATGGAACCTCCTATCTGAAAATTTGAAAATTCTTAAAAAATTCGTCCAAAATCTTGATGTCTCCAATCTCTTGTTTTGTACGTTTTTTCCACTTGTCTTGACATCCAATGTATCCCTGCAAAGTTTGGTGAAGATCTGAGTATGTAGTTTTTGACCTTATCTGGAACCTCCCATCTGAAAATTTGAAAATTCCTAAAAAATCCGTGCAAAATCTTGATGACCCCAATCTCTTGTTTTGTACGTTTTTTCCACGTGTCTTGACATCCAATGTATTCCTGCAATGTTTGGTGAAGATCTGAGTATGTAGTTTTTGACCTTATATGGAACCTCCTATCTGAAAATTTGAAAATTCTTAAAAAATTCGACCAAAATCTTGATGTCCCCAATCCTATGTTTTGTATGTTTTTTCCACGTGTCTTGACATCCAATGTATCCATGCAAAGTTTGGTGAAGATCTGAGTATGTAGTTTTTGACCTTATATTGAACCTCCCATCTGAAAATTTGAAAATTCTTAAAAAATTCGTCCAAAATCTTGATGACCCCAATCTCTTGTTTTGTACGTTTTTTCCACGTGTCTTGACATCCAATGTATCCATGCAAAGTTTGGTGAAGATCTGAGTATGTTGTTTTTGACCTTATATGGAACCTCCTTTCTGAAAATTTGAGAATTCTTAAAAAATTCGTCCAAAATCTTGATGTCTCCAATCTCTTGTTTTGTACGTTTTTTCCACGTGTCTTGACATCCAATGTATCCATGCAAAGTTTGGTGAAGATCTGAGTATGTCGTTTTTGACCTTATCTGGAACCTCCCATCTGAAAATTTGAAAATTCTTAAAAAATTCGTCGAAAATCTTGATGTCTCCAATCTTTTGTTTTGTACGTTTTTTCCACGTGTCTTGACATGCAAAGTATCCCTGCAACGTTTGGTGAAGATCTGAGTATGTAGTTTTTGACCTTATCTGGAACCTCCTATCTGAAAATTTGAAAATTCTTCAAAAATTCGTCGAAAATCTTGATGTCTCCAATCTCTTGTTTTGTACGTTTTTTCCACGTGTCTTGACATCCAATGTATTCCTGCAATGTTTGGTGGAGATCTGAGTATGTAGTTTTAGACTTTATCTGGAACCTCCTATCTGAAAATTTGAAAATTCTTCAAAAATTCGTCGAAAATCTTGATGTCTCCAATCTCTTGTTTTGTACGTTTTTTCCACGTGTCTCGACCTCCAATGGATCCCTGCAAAGTTTGGTGAAGATCTGAGTATGTCGTTTTTGACCTTAACTGGAACATCCTTTCTGAAAATTTGAAAATTCTTAAAAAATTCGTCGAAAATCTTGATGTCTCCAATCTCTTGTTTTGTACGTTTTTTCCACGTGTCTTGACATCCAATGTATCCCTGCAAAGTTTGGTGAAGATCTGAGTATGTAGTTTTTGACCTTATATGGAACCTCCTATCTGAAAATTTGAAAATTCTTAAAAAATTCGTCCAAAATCTTGATGTCTCCAATCTCTTGTTTTGTACGTTTTTTCCACGTGTCTCGACCTCCAATGGATCCCTGCAAAGTTTGGTGAAGATCTGAGTATGTCGTTTTTGACCTTATCTGGAACCTCCCATCTGAAAATTTGAAAATTCTTAAAAAATTCGTCGAAAATCTTGATGTCTCCGATCTCTTGTTTTGTACGTTTTTTCCACGTGTCTTGACATGCAAAGTATTCCTGCAAAGTTTGGTGAAGATCTGAGTATGTAGTTTTTGACCTCATCTGGAACCTCCTATCTGAAAATTTGAAAATTCTTAAAAAATTCGTCCAAAATCTTGATGTCTCCAATCTCTTGTTTTGTACGTTTTTTCCACGTGTCTTGACATCCAATGTATCCCTGCAATGTTTGGTGAAGATCTGAGTATGTAGTTTTTGACCTTATCTGGAACCTCCCATCTGAAAATTTGAAAATTCTTAAAAAATTCGTCCAAAATCTTGATGTCTCCGATCTCTTGTTTTGTACGTTTTTTCCACGTGTCTTGACATGCAAAGTATTCCTGCAAAGTTTGGTGAAGATCTGAGTATGTAGTTTTTGACCTCATCTGGAACCTCCTATCTGAAAATTTGAAAATTCTTAAAAAATTCGTCCAAAATCTTGATGTCTCCAATCTCTTGTTTTGTACGTTTTTTCCACGTGTCTTGACATCCAATGTATCCCTGCAAAGTTTGGTGAAGATCTGAGTATGTAGTTTTTGACCTTATCTGGAACCTCCCATCTGAAAATTTGAAAATTCTTAAAAAATTCGTCCAAAATCTTGATGTCTCCAATCTCTTGTTTTGTACGTTTTTTCCACGTGTCTTGATATCCAATGTATCCCTGCAAAGTTTGGTGAAGATCTGAGTATGTCGTTTTTGACCTTATCTGGAACATCCTCTCTGAAAATTTGAAAATTGTTAAAAAATTCGTCCAAAATCTTGATGTCTCCTATCTCTTGTTTTGTACGTTTTTTCCACGTGTCTTGACATCCAATGTATCCCTGCAAAGTTTGGTGAAGATCTGAGTATGTAGTTTTTGACCTTATCTGGAACATCCTTTCTGAAAATTTGAAAATTGTTAAAAAATTCGTCCAAAATCTTGATGTCTCCTATCTCTTGTTTTGTACGTTTTTTCCACGTGTCTTGACATCCAATGTATCCCTCCAAAGTTTGGTGAAGATCTGAGTATGTAGTTTTTGACCTTATCTGGAACCTCCCATCTGAAAATTTGAAAATTCTTAAAAAATTCGACCAATATCTTGATGTCTCCAATCTCTTGTTTTGTACGTTTTTTCCACGTGTCTTGACACATAATGTATCCATGCAAAGTTTGGTGAAGATCTGAGTATGTAGTTTTTGACCTTATATGGAACCTCCTATCTGAAAATTTAAAAATTCTTAAAAAATTCGTCCAAAATCTTGATGTCTCCAATCTCTTGTTTTGTACGTTTTTTCCACGTGTCTTGACATCCAATGTATACCTGCAAAGTTTGGTGAAGATCTGAGTATGTAGTTTTTGACCTTATCTGGAACCTCCCATCTGAAAATTTGAAAATTCTTAAAAAATTCGACCAAAATCTTGATGTCTCCAATCTTTTGTTTTGTACGTTTTTTCCACGTGTCTTGACACATAATGTATCCATGCAAAGTTTGGTGAAAATCTGAGTATGTAGTTTTTGACCTTATATGGAACCTCCTTTCTGAAAATTTGAAAATTCTTAAAAAATTCGTCCAAAATCTTGATGTCTCCAATCTCTTGTTTTGTACGTTTTTTCCACGTGTCTTGACATCCAATGTATCCCTGCAAAGTTTGGTGAAGATCTGAGTATGTTGTTTTTGACCTTATCTGGAACATCCTTTCTGAAAATTTGAAAATTGTTAAAAAATTCGTCCAAAATCTTGATGTCTCCTATCTCTTGTTTTGTACGTTTTTTCCACGTGTCTTGACATCCAATGTATCCCTGCAAAGTTTGGTGAAGATCTGAGTATGTAGTTTTTGACCTTATCTGGAACCTCCCATCTGAAAATTTGAAAATTTTAAAAAATTCGACCAAAATCTTGATGTCTCCAATCTTTTGTTTTGTACGTTTTTTCCACGTGTCTTGACACATAATGTATCCATGCAAAGTTTGGTGAAGATCTGAGTATGTAGTTTTTGACCTTATATGGAACCTCCTATCTGAAAATTTGAAAATTCTTAAAAAATTCGTCCAAAATCTTGATGTCTCCAATCTCTTGTTTTGTACGTTTTTTCCACGTGTCTTGACATCCAATGTATCCCTGCAAAGTTTGGTGAAGATCTGAGTATGTAGTTTTTGACCTTATCTGGAACCTCCCATCTGAAAATTTGAAAATTCTTAAAAAATTCGACCAAAATCTTGATGTCTCCAATCTTTTGTTTTGTACGTTTTTTCCACGTGTCTTGACACATAATGTATCCATGCAAAGTTTGGTGAAGATCTGAGTATGTAGTTTTTGACCTTATATGGAACCTCCTATCTGAAAATTTGAAAATTCTTAAAAAATTCGTCCAAAATCTTGATGTCTCCAATCTCTTGTTTTGTACGTTTTTTCCACGTGTCTTGACATCCAATGTATCCCTGCAAAGTTTGGTGAAGATCTGAGTATGTAGTTTTTGACCTTATCTGGAACCTCCCATCTGAAAATTTGAAAATTCCTAAAAAATCCGGGCAAAATCTTGATGACCCCAATCTCTTGTTTTGTATGTTTTTTCCACGTGTCTTGACATCCAATGTATTCCTGCAATGTTTGGTGAAGATCTGAGTATGTAGTTTTTGACCTTATATGGAACCTCCTATCTGAAAATTTGAAAATTCTTAAAAAATTCGACCAAAATCTTGATGTTCCGAATCCTATGTTTTGTATGTTTTTTCCACGTGTCTTGACATCCAATGTATCCATGCAAAGTTTGGTGAAGATCTGAGTATGTAGTTTTTGACCTTATATTGAACCTCCCATCTGAAAATTTGAAAATTCTTAAAAAATTCGTCCAAAATCTTGATGACCCCAATCTCTTGTTTTGTACGTTTTTTCCACGTGTCTTGACATCCAAAGTATCCCTGCAAAGTTTGGTGAAGATCTGAGTATGTAGTTTTTGACCTTATATGGAACCTCCTTTCTGAAAATTTTAGAATTCTTAAAAAATTCGTCCAAAATCTTGATGTCTCCAATCTCTTGTTTTGTACGTTTTTTCCACGTGTCTTGACATCCAATGTATCCATGCAAAGTTTGGTGAAGATCTGAGTATGTCGTTTTTGACCTTATCTGGAACCTCCCATCTGAAAATTTGAAAATTCTTAAAAAATTCGTCGAAAATCTTGATGTCTCCAATCTTTTGTTTTGTACGTTTTTTCCACGTGTCTTGACATGCAAAGTATCCCTGCAACGTTTGGTGAAGATCTGAGTATGTAGTTTTTGACCTTATCTGGAACCTCCTATCTGAAAATTTGAAAATTCTTCAAAAATGCGTCGAAAATCTTGATGTCTCCAATCTCTTGTTTTGTACGTTTTTTCCACGTGTCTTGACATCCAATGTATTCCTGCAATGTTTGGTGGAGATCTGAGTATGTAGTTTTAGACCTTATCTGGAACCTCCTATCTGAAAATTTGAAAATTCTTAAAAAATTCGTCCAAAATCTTGATGTCTCCAATCTCTTGTTTTGTACGTTTTTTCCACGTGTCTCGACCTCCAATGGATCCCTGCAAAGTTTGGTGAAGATCTGAGTATGTCGTTTTTGACCTTATCTGGAACATCCTTTCTGAAAATTTGAAAATTCTTAAAAAATTCGTCGAAAATCTTGATGTCTCCAATCTCTTGTTTTGTACGTTTTTTCCACGTGTCTTGACATCCAATGTTTCCCTGCAAAGTTTGGTGAAGATCTGAGTATGTAGTTTTTGACCTTATATGGAACCTCCTATCTGAAAATTTGAAAATTCTTAAAAAATTCGTCCAAAATCTTGATGTCTCCAATCTCTTGTTTTGTACGTTTTTTCCACGTGTCTCGACCTCCAATGGATCCCTGCAAAGGTTGGTGAAGATCTGAGTATGTCGTTTTTGACCTTATCTGGAACCTCCCATCTGAAAATTTGAAAATTCTTAAAAAATTCGTCGAAAATCTTGATGTCTCCGATCTCTTGTTTTGTACGTTTTTTCCACGTGTCTTGACATGCAAAGTATTCCTGCAAAGTTTGGTGAAGATCTGAGTATGTAGTTTTTGACCTCATCTGGAACCTCCTATCTGAAAATTTGAAAATTCTTAAAAAATTCGTCCAAAATCTTGATGTCTCCAATCTCTTGTTTTGTACGTTTTTTCCACGTGTCTTGACATCCAATGTATCCCTGCAATGTTTGGTGAAGATCTGAGTATGTAGTTTTTGACCTTATCTGGAACCTCCCATCTGAAAATTTGAAAATTCCTAAAAAATCCGTCCAAAATCTTGATGACCCCAATCTCTTGTTTTGTACTTTTTTTCCACGTGTCTCGACCTCCAATGTATCCCTGCAAAGTTTGGTGAAGATCTGAGTATGTAGTTTTTGACCTTATATGGAACCTCCTATCTGAAAATTTGAAAATTCTTAAAAAATTCGTCCAAAATCTTGATGTCACCAATCCTATGTTTTGTATGTTTTTTCCACGTGTCTTGACATCCAATGTATCCATGCAAAGTTTGGTGAAGATCTGAGTATGTCGTTTTTGACCTTATCTGGAACCTCCTATCTGAAAATTTGAAAATTCTTCAAAAATTCGTCCAAAATCTTGATGTCTCCTATCTCTTGTTTTGTACGTTTTTTCCACGTGTCTCGACCTCCAATGGATCCCTGCAAAGTTTGGTGAAGATCTGAGTATGTCGTTTTTGACCTTAACTGGAACATCCTTTCTGAAAATTTGAAAATTCTTAAAAAATTCGTCGAAAATCTTGATGTCTCCAATCTCTTGTTTTGTACGTTTTTTCCACGTGTCTTGACATCCAATGTATCCCTGCAAAGTTTGGTGAAGATCTGAGTATGTAGTTTTTGACCTTATATGGAACCTCCTATCTGAAAATTTGAAAATTCTTAAAAAATTCGTCCAAAATCTTGATGTCTCCAATCTCTTGTTTTGTACGTTTTTTCCACGTGTCTCGACCTCCAATGGATCCCTGCAAAGTTTGGTGAAGATCTGAGTATGTCGTTTTTGACCTTATCTGGAACCTCCCATCTGAAAATTTGAAAATTCTTAAAAAATTCGTCGAAAATCTTGATGTCTCCGATCTCTTGTTTTGTACGTTTTTTCCACGTGTCTTGACATGCAAAGTATTCCTGCAAAGTTTGGTGAAGATCTGAGTATGTAGTTTTTGACCTCATCTGGAACCTCCTATCTGAAAATTTGAAAATTCTTAAAAAATTCGTCCAAAATCTTGATGTCTCCAATCTCTTGTTTTGTACGTTTTTTCCACGTGTCTTGACATCCAATGTATCCCTGCAATGTTTGGTGAAGATCTGAGTATGTAGTTTTTGACCTTATCTGGAACCTCCCATCTGAAAATTTGAAAATTCTTAAAAAATTCGTACAAAATCTTGATGTCTCCGATCTCTTGTTTTGTACGTTTTTTCCACGTGTCTTGACATGCAAAGTATTCCTGCAAAGTTTGGTGAAGATCTGAGTATGTAGTTTTTGACCTCATCTGGAACCTCCTATCTGAAAATTTGAAAATTCTTAAAAAATTCGTCCAAAATCTTGATGTCTCCAATCTCTTGTTTTGTACGTTTTTCCACGTGTCTTGACATCCAATGTATCCCTGCAAAGTTTGGTGAAGATCTGAGTATGTAGTTTTTGACCTTATCTGGAACATCCTATCTGAAAATTTGAAAATTCTTAAAAAATTCGTCCAAAATCTTGATGTCTCCAATCTCTTGTTTTGTACGTTTTTTCCACGTGTCTTGATATCCAATGTATCCCTGCAAAGTTTGGTGAAGATCTGAGTATGTCGTTTTTGACCTTATCTGGAACATCCTTTCTGAAAATTTGAAAATTGTTAAAAAATTCGTCCAAAATCTTGATGTCTCCTATCTCTTGTTTTGTACGTTTTTTCCACGTGTCTTGACATCCAATGTATCCCTGCAAAGTTTGGTGAAGATCTGAGTATGTAGTTTTTGACCTTATCTGGAACATCCTTTCTGAAAATTTGAAAATTGTTAAAAAATTCGTCCAAAATCTTGATGTCTCCTATCTCTTGTTTTGTACGTTTTTTCCACGTGTCTTGACATCCAATGTATCCCTGCAAAGTTTGGTGAAGATCTGAGTATGTAGTTTTTGACCTTATCTGGAACCTCCCATCTGAAAATTTGAAAATTCTTAAAAAATTCGACCAATATCTTGATGTCTCCAATCTCTTGTTTTCTACGTTTTTTCCACGTGTCTTGACACATAATGTATCCATGCAAAGTTTGGTGAAGATCTGAGTATGTAGTT
This sequence comes from Lepisma saccharinum, assembly GCF_977018435.1. Lineage (NCBI taxonomy): Eukaryota > Metazoa > Arthropoda > Insecta > Zygentoma > Lepismatidae > Lepisma > Lepisma saccharinum. Next base: position 782,365 of record NW_028142971.1, on the reverse strand, counting down.
TTTGACCTTAAATGGAACCTCCTATCTGAAAATTTAAAAATTCTTAAAAAATTCGTCCAAAATCTTGATGTCTCCAATCTCTTGTTTTGTACGTTTTTTCCACGTGTCTTGACATCCAATGTATACCTGCAAAGTTTGGTGAAGATCTCAGTATGTAGTTTTTGACCTTATCTGGAACCTCCCATCTGAAAATTTGAAAATTCTTAAAAAATTCGACCAAAATCTTGATGTCTCCAATCTTTTGTTTTGTACGTTTTTTCCACGTGTCTTGACACATAATGTATCCATGCAAAGTTTGGTGAAGATCTGAGTATGTAGTTTTTGACCTTATATGGAACCTCCTATCTGAAAATTTGAAAATTCTTAAAAAATTCGTCCAAAATCTTGATGTCTCCAATCTCTTGTTTTGTACGTTTTTTCCACGTGTCTTGACATCCAATGTATCCCTGCAAAGTTTGGTGAAGATCTGAGTATGTAGTTTTTGACCTTATCTGGAACCTCCCATCTGAAAATTTGAAAATTCTTAAAAAATTCGACCAAAATCTTGATGTCTCCAATCTTTTGTTTTGTACGTTTTTTCCACGTGTCTTGACACATAATGTATCCATGCAAAGTTTGGTGAAGATCTGAGTATGTAGTTTTTGACCTTATATGGAACCTCCTATCTGAAAATATGAAAATACTTAAAAAATTCGTCCAAAATCTTGATGTCTCCAATCTCTTGTTTTGTACGTTTTTTCCACGTGTCTTGACATCCAATGTATCCCTGCAAAGTTTGGTGAAGATCTGAGTATGTTGTTTTTGACCTTATCTGGAACATCCTTTCTGAAAATTTGAAAATTGTTAAAAAATTCGTCCAAAATCTTGATGTCTCCTATCTCTTGTTTTGTACGTTTTTTCCACGTGTCTTGACATCCAATGTATCCCTGCAAAGTTTGGTGAAGATCTGAGTATGTAGTTTTTGACCTTATCTGGAACCTCCCATCTGAAAATTTGAAAATTTTAAAAAATTCGACCAAAATCTTGATGTCTCCAATCTTTTGTTTTGTACGTTTTTTCCACGTGTCTTGACACATAATGTATCCATGCAAAGTTTGGTGAAGATCTGAGTATGTAGTTTTTGACCTTATATGGAACCTCCTATCTGAAAATTTGAAAATTCTTAAAAAATTCGTCCAAAATCTTGATGTCTCCAATCTCTTGTTTTGTACGTTTTTTCCACGTGTCTTGACATCCAATGTATCCCTGCAAAGTTTGGTGAAGATCTGAGTATGTAGTTTTTGACCTTATCTGGAACCTCCCATCTGAAAATTTGAAAATTCTTAAAAAATTCGACCAAAATCTTGATGTCTCCAATCTTTTGTTTTGTACGTTTTTTCCACGTGTCTTGACACATAATGTATCCATGCAAAGTTTGGTGTAGATCTGAGTATGTAGTTTTTGACCTTATATGGAACCTCCTATCTGAAAATTTGAAAATTCTTAAAAAATTCGTCCAAAATCTTGATGTCTCCAATCTCTTGTTTTGTACGTTTTTTCCACGTGTCTTGACATCCAATGTATCCCTGCAAAGTTTGGTGAAGATCTGAGTATGTAGTTTTTGACCTTATCTGGAACCTCCCATCTGAAAATTTGAAAATTCCTAAAAAATCCGGGCAAAATCTTGATGACCCCAATCTCTTGTTTTGTATGTTTTTTCCACGTGTCTTGACATCCAATGTATCCTGCAATGTTTGGTGAAGATCTGAGTATGTAGTTTTTGACCTTATATGGAACCTCCTATCTGAAAATTTGAAAATTCTTAAAAAATTCGACCAAAATCTTGATGTTCCGAATCCTATGTTTTGTATGTTTTTTCCACGTGTCTTGACATCCAATGTATCCATGCAAAGTTTGGTGAAGATCTGAGTATGTAGTTTTTGACCTTATATTGAACCTCCCATCTGAAAATTTGAAAATTCTTAAAAAATTCGTCCAAAATCTTGATGACCCCAATCTTTTGTTTTGTACGTTTTTTCCACGTGTCTTGACATGCAAAGTATCCCTGCAACGTTTGGTGAAGATCTGAGTATGTAGTTTTTGACCTTATCTGGAACCTCCTATTTGAAAATTTGAAAATTCTTCAAAAATTCGTCGAAAATCTTGATGTCTCCAATCTCTTGTTTTGTACGTTTTTTCCACGTGTCTTGACATCCAATGTATTCCTGCAATGTTTGGTGGAGATCTGAGTATGTAGTTTTAGACCTTATCTGGAACCTCCTATCTGAAAATTTGAAAATTCTTAAAAAATTCGTCCAAAATCTTGATGTCTCCAATCTCTTGTTTTGTACGTTTTTTCCACGTGTCTCGACCTCCAATGGATCCCTGCAAAGTTTGGTGAAGATCTGAGTATGTCGTTTTTGACCTTATCTGGAACATCCTTTCTGAAAATTTGAAAATTCTTAAAAAATTCGTCGAAAATCTTGATGTCTCCAATCTCTTGTTTTGTACGTTTTTTCCACGTGTCTTGACATCCAATGTTTCCCTGCAAAGTTTGGTGAAGATCTGAGTATGTAGTTTTTGACCTTATATGGAACCTCCTATCTGAAAATTTGAAAATTCTTAAAAAATTCGTCCAAAATCTTGATGTCTCCAATCTCTTGTTTTGTACGTTTTTTCCACGTGTCTCGACCTCCAATGGATCCCTGCAAAGGTTGGTGAAGATCTGAGTATGTCGTTTTTGACCTTATCTGGAACCTCCCATCTGAAAATTTGAAAATTCTTAAAAAATTCGTCGAAAATCTTGATGTCTCCGATCTCTTGTTTTGTACGTTTTTTCCACGTGTCTTGACATGCAAAGTATTCCTGCAAAGTTTGGTGAAGATCTGAGTATGTAGTTTTTGACCTCATCTGGAACCTCCTATCTGAAAATTTGAAAATTCTTAAAAAATTCGTCCAAAATCTTGATGTCTCCAATCTCTTGTTTTGTACGTTTTTTCCACGTGTCTTGACATCCAATGTATCCCTGCAATGTTTGGTGAAGATCTGAGTATGTAGTTTTTGACCTTATCTGGAACCTCCCATCTGAAAATTTGAAAATTCCTAAAAAATCCGTCCAAAATCTTGATGACCCCAATCTCTTGTTTTGTACTTTTTTTCCACGTGTCTCGACCTCCAATGTATCCCTGCAAAGTTTGGTGAAGATCTGAGTATGTAGTTTTTGACCTTATATGGAACCTCCTATCTGAAAATTTGAAAATTCTTAAAAAATTCGTCCAAAATCTTGATGTCACCAATCCTATGTTTTGTATGTTTTTTCCACGTGTCTTGACATCCAATGTATCCATGCAAAGTTTGGTGAAGATCTGAGTATGTCGTTTTTGACCTTATCTGGAACCTCCTATCTGAAAATTTGAAAATTCTTCAAAAATTCGTCCAAAATCTTGATGTCTCCAATCTCTTGTTTTGTACGTTTTTTCCACGTGTCTCGACCTCCAATGGATCCCTGCAAAGTTTGGTGAAGATCTGAGTATGTCGTTTTTGACCTTAACTGGAACATCCTTTCTGAAAATTTGAAAATTCTTAAAAAATTCGTCGAAAATCTTGATGTCTCCAATCTCTTGTTTTGTACGTTTTTTCCACGTGTCTTGACATCCAATGTATCCCTGCAAAGTTTGGTGAAGATCTGAGTATGTAGTTTTTGACCTTATATGGAACCTCCTATCTGAAAATTTGAAAATTCTTAAAAAATTCGTCCAAAATCTTGATGTCTCCAATCTCTTGTTTTGTACGTTTTTTCCACGTGTCTCGACCTCCAATGGATCCCTGCAAAGTTTGGTGAAGATCTGAGTATGTCGTTTTTGACCTTATCTGGAACCTCCCATCTGAAAATTTGAAAATTCTTAAAAAATTCGTCGAAAATCTTGATGTCTCCGATCTCTTGTTTTGTACGTTTTTTCCACGTGTCTTGACATGCAAAGTATTCCTGCAAAGTTTGGTGAAGATCTGAGTATGTAGTTTTTGACCTCATCTGGAACCTCCTATCTGAAAATTTGAAAATTCTTAAAAAATTCGTCCAAAATCTTGATGTCTCCAATCTCTTGTTTTGTACGTTTTTTCCACGTGTCTTGACATCCAATGTATCCCTGCAATGTTTGGTGAAGATCTGAGTATGTAGTTTTTGACCTTATCTGGAACCTCCCATCTGAAAATTTGAAAATTCTTAAAAAATTCGTACAAAATCTTGATGTCTCCGATCTCTTGTTTTGTACGTTTTTTCCACGTGTCTTGACATGCAAAGTATTCCTGCAAAGTTTGGTGAAGATCTGAGTATGTAGTTTTTGACCTCATCTGGAACCTCCTATCTGAAAATTTGAAAATTCTTAAAAAATTCGTCCAAAATCTTGATGTCTCCAATCTCTTGTTTTGTACGTTTTTCCACGTGTCTTGACATCCAATGTATCCCTGCAAAGTTTGGTGAAGATCTGAGTATGTAGTTTTTGACCTTATCTGGAACATCCTATCTGAAAATTTGAAAATTCTTAAAAAATTCGTCCAAAATCTTGATGTCTCCAATCTCTTGTTTTGTACGTTTTTTCCACGTGTCTTGATATCCAATGTATCCCTGCAAAGTTTGGTGAAGATCTGAGTATGTCGTTTTTGACCTTATCTGGAACATCCTTTCTGAAAATTTGAAAATTGTTAAAAAATTCGTCCAAAATCTTGATGTCTCCTATCTCTTGTTTTGTACGTTTTTTCCACGTGTCTTGACATCCAATGTATCCCTGCAAAGTTTGGTGAAGATCTGAGTATGTAGTTTTTGACCTTATCTGGAACATCCTTTCTGAAAATTTGAAAATTGTTAAAAAATTCGTCCAAAATCTTGATGTCTCCTATCTCTTGTTTTGTACGTTTTTTCCACGTGTCTTGACATCCAATGTATCCCTGCAAAGTTTGGTGAAGATCTGAGTATGTAGTTTTTGACCTTATCTGGAACCTCCCATCTGAAAATTTGAAAATTCTTAAAAAATTCGACCAATATCTTGATGTCTCCAATCTCTTGTTTTGTACGTTTTTTCCACGTGTCTTGACACATAATGTATCCATGCAAAGTTTGGTGAAGATCTGAGTATGTAGTTTTTGACCTTATATGGAACCTCCTATCTGAAAATTTAAAAATTCTTAAAAAATTCGTCCAAAATCTTGATGTCTCCAATCTCTTGTTTTGTACGTTTTTTCCACGTGTCTTGACATCCAATGTATACCTGCAAAGTTTGGTGAAGATCTGAGTATGTAGTTTTTGACCTTATCTGGAACCTCCCATCTGAAAATTTGAAAATTCTTAAAAAATTCGACCAAAATCTTGATGTCTCCAATCTTTTGTTTTGTACGTTTTTTCCACGTGTCTTGACACATAATGTATCCATGCAAAGTTTGGTGAAGATCTGAGTATGTAGTTTTTGACCTTATATGGAACCTCCTATCTGAAAATTTGAAAATTCTTAAAAAATTCGTCCAAAATCTTGATGTCTCCAATCTCTTGTTTTGTACGTTTTTTCCACGTGTCTTGACATCCAATGTATCCCTGCAAAGTTTGGTGAAGATCTGAGTATGTTGTTTTTGACCTTATCTGGAACATCCTTTCTGAAAATTTGAAAATTGTTAAAAAATTCGTCCAAAATCTTGATGTCTCCTATCTCTTGTTTTGTACGTTTTTTCCACGTGTCTTGACATCCAATGTATCCCTGCAAAGTTTGGTGAAGATCTGAGTATGTAGTTTTTGACCTTATCTGGAACCTCCCATCTGAAAATTTGAAAATTCTTAAAAAATTCGACCAAAATCTTGATGTCTCCAATCTTTTGTTTTGTACGTTTTTTCCACGTGTCTTGACACATAATGTATCCATGCAAAGTTTGGTGAAGATCTGAGTATGTAGTTTTTGACCTTATATGGAACCTCCTATCTGAAAATTTGAAAATTCTTAAAAAATTCGTCCAAAATCTTGATGTCTCCAATCTCTTGTTTTGTACGTTTTTTCCACGTGTCTTGACATCCAATGTATCCCTGCAAAGTTTGGTGAAGATCTGAGTATGTAGTTTTTGACCTTATCTGGAACCTCCCATCTGAAAATTTGAAAATTCTTAAAAAATTCGACCAAAATCTTGATGTCTCCAATCTTTTGTTTTGTACGTTTTTTCCACGTGTCTTGACACATAATGTATCCATGCAAAGTTTGGTGAAGATCTGAGTATGTAGTTTTTGACCTTATATGGAACCTCCTATCTGAAAATTTGAAAATTCTTAAAAAATTCGACCAAAATCTTGATGTCTCCAATCTCTTGTTTTGTACGTTTTTTCCACGTGTCTTGACATCCAATGTATCCCTGCAAAGTTTGGTGAAGATCTGAGTATGTAGTTTTTGACCTTATCTGGAACCTCCCATCTGAAAATTTGAAAATTCCTAAAAAATCCGGGCAAAATCTTGATGACCCCAATCTCTTGTTTTGTACGTTTTTTCCACGTGTCTTGACATCCAATGTATTCCTGCAATGTTTGGTGAAGATCTGAGTATGTAGTTTTTGACCTTATATGGAACCTCCTATCTGAAAATTTGAAAATTCTTAAAAAATTCGACCAAAATCTTGATGTTCCGAATCCTATGTTTTGTATGTTTTTTCCACGTGTCTTGACATCCAATGTATCCATGCAAAGTTTGGTGAAGATCTGAGTATGTAGTTTTTGACCTTATATTGAACCTCCCATCTGAAAATTTGAAAATTCTTAAAAAATTCGTCCAAAATCTTGATGTCTCCAATCTCTTGTTTTGTACGTTTTTTCCACGTGTCTTGACATCCAAAGTATCCCTGCAAAGTTTGGTGAAGATCTGAGTATGTAGTTTTTGACCTTATATGGAACCTCCTTTCTGAAAATTTTAGAATTCTTAAAAAATTCGTCCAAAATCTTGATGTCTCCAATCTCTTGTTTTGTACGTTTTTTCCACGTGTCTTGACATCCAATGTATCCATGCAAAGTTTGGTGAAGATCTGAGTATGTCGTTTTTGACCTTATCTGGAACCTCCCATCTGAAAATTTGAAAATTCTTAAAAAATTCGTCGAAAATCTTGATGTCTCCAATCTTTTGTTTTGTACGTTTTTTCCACGTGTCTTGACATGCAAAGTATCCCTGCAACGTTTGGTGAAGATCTGAGTATGTAGTTTTTGACCTTATCTGGAACCTCCTATCTGAAAATTTGAAAATTCTTAAAAAATTCGTCGAAAATCTTGATGTCTCCAATCTCTTGTTTTGTACGTTTTTTCCACGTGTCTTGACATCCAATGTTTCCCTGCAAAGTTTGGTGAAGATCTGAGTATGTAGTTTTTGACCTTATATGGAACCTCCTATCTGAAAATTTGAAAATTCTTAAAAAATTCGTCCAAAATCTTGATGTCTCCAATCTCTTGTTTTGTACGTTTTTTCCACGTGTCTCGACCTCCAATGGATCCCTGCAAAGTTTGGTGAAGATCTGAGTATGTCGTTTTTGACCTTATCTGGAACCTCCCATCTGAAAATTTGAAAATTCTTAAAAAATTCGTCGAAAATCTTGATGTCTCCGATCTCTTGTTTTGTACGTTTTTTCCACGTGTCTTGACATGCAAAGTATTCCTGCAAAGTTTGGTGAAGATCTGAGTATGTAGTTTTTGACCTCATCTGGAACCTCCTATCTGAAAATTTGAAAATTCTTAAAAAATTCGTCCAAAATCTTGATGTCTCCAATCTCTTGTTTTGTACGTTTTTTCCACGTGTCTTGACATCCAATGTATCCCTGCAATGTTTGGTGAAGATCTGAGTATGTAGTTTTTGACCTTATCTGGAACCTCCCATCTGAAAATTTGAAAATTCCTAAAAAATCCGTCCAAAATCTTGATGACCCCAATCTCTTGTTTTGTACTTTTTTTCCACGTGTCTCGACCTCCAATGTATCCCTGCAAAGTTTGGTGAAGATCTGAGTATGTAGTTTTTGACCTTATATGGAACCTCCTATCTGAAAATTTGAAAATTCTTAAAAAATTCGTCCAAAATCTTGATGTCACCAATCCTATGTTCTGTATGTTTTTTCCACGTGTCTTGACATCCAATGTATCCATGCAAAGTTTGGTGAAGATCTGAGTATGTCGTTTTTGACCTTATCTGGAACCTCCCATCTGAAAATTTGAAAATTCTTAAAAAATTCGTCGAAAATCTTGATGTCTCCGATCTCTTGTTTTGTACGTTTTTTCCACGTGTCTTGACATGCAAAGTATTCCTGCAAAGTTTGGTGAAGATCTGAGTATGTAGTTTTTGACCTCATCTGGAACCTCCTATCTGAAAATTTGAAAATTCTTAAAAAATTCGTCCAAAATTTTGATGTCTCCAATCTCTTGTTTTGTACGTTTTTTCCACGTGTCTTGACATCCAATGTATCCCTGCAATGTTTGGTGAAGATCTGAGTATGTAGTTTTTGACCTTATCTGGAACCTCCCATCTGAAAATTTGAAAATTCCTAAAAAATCCGTCCAAAATCTTGATGACCCCAATCTCTTGTTTTGTACGTTTTTTCCACGTGTCTTGACATCCAATGTATCCCTGCAAAGTTTGGTGAAGATCTGAGTATGTAGTTTTTGACCTTATCTGGAACCTCCTATCTGAAAATTTGAAAATTCTTAAAAAATTCGTCCAAAATCTTGATGTCTCCAATCTCTTGTTTTGTACGTTTTTTCCACGTGTCTTGATATCCAATGTATCCCTGCAAAGTTTGGTGAAGATCTGAGTATGTCGTTTTTGACCTTATCTGGAACATCCTTTCTGAAAATTTGAAAATTGTTAAAAAATTCGTCCAAAATCTTGATGTCTCCAATCTCTTTTTTGTACGATTTTTCCAAGTGTCTTGACATCCAATGTATCCATGCAAAGTTTGGTGAAGATCTGAGTATGTAGTTTTTGACCTTATATGGAACCTCCTATCTGAAAATTTGAAAATTCTTAAAAAATTCGTCCAAAATCTTGATGTCTCCAATCATTTGTTTTGTACGTTTTTTCCACGTGTCTTGACATCCAATGTATCCCTGCAAAGTTTGGTGAAGATCTGAGTATGTAGTTTTTGACCTTACCTGGAACCTCCCATCTGAAAATTTGAAAATTCCTAAAAAATCCGTGCAAAATCTTGATGACCCCAATCTCTTGTTTTGTACGTTTTTTCCACGTGTCTTGACATCCAATGTATTCCTGCAATGTTTGGTGAAGATCTGAGTATGTAGTTTTTGACCTTATATGGAACCTCCTATCTGAAAATTTGAAAATTCTTAAAAAATTCGACCAAAATCTTGATGTTCCGAATCCTATGTTTTGTATGTTTTTTCCACGTGTCTTGACATCCAATGTATCCATGCAAAGTTTGGTGAAGATCTGAGTATGTAGTTTTTGACCTTATATTGAACCTCCCATCTGAAAATTTGAAAATTCTTAAAAAATTCGTCCAAAATCTTGATGACCCCAATCTCTTGTTTTGTACGTTTTTTCCACGTGTCTTGACATCCAAAGTATCCCTGCAAAGTTTGGTGAAGATCTGAGTATGTAGTTTTTGACCTTATATGGAACCTCCTTTCTGAAAATTTGAGAATTCTTAAAAAATTCGTCCAAAATCTTGATGTCTCCAATCTCTTGTTTTGTACGTTTTTTCCACGTGTCTTGACATCCAATGTATCCATGCAAAGTTTGGTGAAGATCTGAGTATGTCGTTTTTGACCTTATCTGGAACCTCCCATCTGAAAATTTGAAAATTCTTAAAAAATTCGTCGAAAATCTTGATGTCTCCAATCTTTTGTTTTGTACGTTTTTTCCACGTGTCTTGACATGCAAAGTATCCCTGCAACGTTTGGTGAAGATCTGAGTATGTAGTTTTTGACCTTATCTGGAACCTCCTATCTGAAAATTTGAAAATTCTTCAAAAATTCGTCGAAAATCTTGATGTCTCCAATCTCTTGTTTTGTACGTTTTTTCCACGTGTCTTGCCATCCAATGTATTCCTGCAATGTTTGGTGGAGATCTGAGTATGTAGTTTTAGACCTTATCTGGAACCTCCTATCTGAAAATTTGAAAATTCTTCAAAAATTCGTCCAAAATCTTGATGTCTCCAATCTCTTGTTTTGTACGTTTTTTCCACGTGTCTCGACCTCCAATGGATCCCTGCAAAGTTTGGTGAAGATCTGAGTATGTCGTTTTTGACCTTATCTGGAACATCCTTTCTGAAAATTTGAAAATTCTTAAAAAATTCGTCGAAAATCTTGATGTCTCCAATCTCTTGTTTTGTACGTTTTTTCCACGTGTCTTGACATCCAATGTATCCCTGCAAAGTTTGGTGAAGATCTGAGTATGTAGTTTTTGACCTTATATGGAACCTCCTATCTGAAAATTTGAAAATTCTTAAAAAATTCGTCCAAAATCTTGATGTCTCCAATCTCTTGTTTTGTACGTTTTTTCCACGTGTCTCGACCTCCAATGGATCCCTGAAAAGTTTGGTGAAGATCTGAGTATGTCGTTTTTGACCTTATCTGGAACTTCCCATCTGAAAATTTGAAAATTCTTAAAAAATTCGTCGAAAATCTTGATGTCTCCGATCTCTAGTTTTGTACGTTTTTTCCACGTGTCTTGACATGCAAAGTATTCCTGCAAAGTTTGGTGAAGATCTGAGTATGTAGTTTTTGACCTCATCTGGAACCTACTATCTGAAAATTTGAAAATTCTTAAAAAATTCGTCCAAAATCTTGATGTCTCCAATCTCTTGTTTTGTACGTTTTTTCCACGTGTCTTGACATCCAATGTATCCCTGCAATGTTTGGTGAAGATCTGAGTATGTAGTTTTTGACCTTATCTGGAACCTCCCATCTGAAAATTTGAAAATTCCTAAAAAATCCGTCCAAAATCTTGATGACCCCAATCTCTTGTTTTGTACTTTTTTTCCACGTGTCTTGACATCCAATGTATCCCTGCAAAGTTTGGTGAAGATCTGAGTATGTAGTTTTTGATCTTATCTGGAACCTCCTATCTGAAAATTTGAAAATTCTTAAAAAATTCGTCCAAAATCTTGATGTCTCCAATCTCTTGTTTTGTACGTTTTTTCCACGTGTCTTGATATCCAATGTATCCCTGCAAAGTTTGGTGAAGATCTGAGTATGTTGTTTTTGACCTTATCTGGAACATCCTTTCTGAAAATTTGAAAATTGTTAAAAAATTCGTCCAAAATCTTGATGTCTCCTATCTCTTGTTTTGTACGTTTTTTCCACGTGTCTTGACATCCAATGTATCCCTGCAAAGTTTGGTGAAGATCTGAGTATGTATTTTTTGACCTTATCTGGAACCTCCCATCAGAAAATTTGAAAATTCTTAAAAAATTCGACCAATATCTTGATGTCTCCAATCTCTTGTTTTGTACGTTTTCTCCACGTGTCTTGACACATAATGTATCCATGCAAAGTTTGGTGAAGATCTGAGTATGTAGTTTTTGACCTTATATGGAACCTCCCATCTGAAAATTTAAAAATTCTTAAAAAATTCGTCCAAAATCTTGATGTCTCCAATCTCTTGTTTTGTACGTTTTTTCCACGTGTCTTGACATCCAATGTATCCCTGCAAAGTTTGGTGAAGATCTGAGTATGTAGTTTTTGACCTTATCTGGAACCTCCCATCTGAAAATTTGAAAATTCTTAAAAAATTCGACCAAAATCTTGATGTCTCCAATCTTTTGTTTTGTACGTTTTTTCCACGTGTCTTGACACATAATGTATCCATGCAAAGTTTGGTGAAGATCTGAGTATGTAGTTTTTGACCTTATATGGAACCTCCTATCTGAAAATTTGAAAATTCTTAAAAAATTCGTCCAAAATCTTGATGTCTCCAATCTCTTGTTTTGTACGTTTTTTCCACGTGTCTTGACATCCAATGTATCCCTGCAAAGTTTGGTGAAGATCTGAGTATGTAGTTTTTGACCTTATCTGGAACCTCCCATCTGAAAATTTGAAAATTCCTAAAAAATCCGTGCAAAATCTTGATGACCCCAATCTCTTGTTTTGTACGTTTTTTCCACGTGTCTTGACATCCAATGTATTCCTGCAATGTTTGGTGAAGATCTGAGTATGTAGTTTTTGACCTTATATGGAACCTCCTATCTGAAAATTTGAAAATTCTTAAAAAATTCGACCAAAATCTTGATGTTCCGAATCCTATGTTTTGTATGTTTTTTCCACGTGTCTTGACATCCAATGTATCCATGCAAAGTTTGGTGAAGATCTGAGTATGTAGTTTTTGACCTTATATTGAACCTCCCATCTGAAAATTTGAAAATTCTTAAAAAATTCGTCCAAAATCTTGATGACCCCAATCTCTTGTTTTGTACGTTTTTTCCACGTGTCTTGACATCCAAAGTATCCCTGCAAAGTTTGGTGAAGATCTGAGTATGTAGTTTTTGACCTTATATGGAACCTCCTTTCTGAAAATTTGAGAATTCTTAAAAAATTCGTCCAAAATCTTGATGTCTCCAATCTCTTGTTTTGTACGTTTTTTCCACGTGTCTTGACATCCAATGTATCCATGCAAAGTTTGGTGAAGATCTGAGTATGTCGTTTTTGACCTTATCTGGAACCTCCCATCTGAAAATTTGAAAATTCTTAAAAAATTCGTCGAAAATCTTGATGTCTCCAATCTTTTGTTTTGTACGTTTTTTCCACGTGTCTTGACATGCAAAGTATCCCTGCAACGTTTGGTGAAGATCTGAGTATGTAGTTTTTGACCTTATCTGGAACCTCCTATCTGAAAATTTGAAAATTCTTCAAAAATTCGTCGAAAATCTTGATGTCTCCAATCTCTTGTTTTGTACGTTTTTTCCACGTGTCTTGACATCCAATGTATTCCTGCAATGTTTGGTGGAGATCTGAGTATGTAGTTTTAGACGTTATCTGGAACCTCCTATCTGAAAATTTGAAAATTCTTCAAAAATTCGTCCAAAATCTTGATGTCTCCAATCTCTTGTTTTGTACGTTTTTTCCACGTGTCTCGACCTCCAATGGATCCCTGCAAAGTTTGGTGAAGATCTGAGTATGTCGTTTTTGACCTTATCTGGAACATCCTTTCTGAAAATTTGAAAATTCTTAAAAAATTCGTCGAAAATCTTGATGTCTCCAATCTCTTGTTTTGTACGTTTTTTCCACGTGTCTTGACATCCAATGTATCCCTGCAAAGTTTGGTGAAGATCTGAGTATGTAGTTTTTAACCTTATATGGAACCTCCTATCTGAAAATTTGAAAATTCTTAAAAAATTCGTCCAAAATCTTGATGTCTCCAATCTCTTGTTTTGTACGTTTTTTCCACGTGTCTCGACCTCCAATGGATCCCTGCAAAGTTTGGTGAAGATCTGAGTATGTCGTTTTTGACCTTATCTGGAACCTCCCATCTGAAAATTTGAAAATTCTTAAAAAATTCGTCGAAAATCTTGATGTCTCCGATCTCTTGGTTTGTACGTTTTTTCCACGTGTCTTGAAATGCAAAGTATTCCTGCAAAGTTTGGTGAAGATCTGAGTATGTAGTTTTTGACCTCATCTGGAACCTCCTATCTGAAAATTTGAAAATTCTTAAAAAATTCGTCCAAAATCTTGATGTCTCCAATCTCTTGTTTTGTACGTTTTTTCCACGTGTCTTGATATCCAATGTATCCCTGCAATGTTTGGTGAAGATCTGAGTATGTAGTTTTTGACCTTATCTGGAACCTCCCATCTGAAAATTTGAAAATTCCTAAAAAATCCGTCCAAAATCTTGATGACCCCAATCTCTTGTTTTGTACTTTTTTTCCACGTGTCTTGACATCCAATGTATCCCTGCAAAGTTTGGTGAAGATCTGAGTATGTAGTTTTTGATCTTATCTGGAACCTCCTATCTGAAAATTTGAAAATTCTTAAAAAATTCGTCCAAAATCTTGATGTCTCCAATCTCTTGTTTTGTACGTTTTTTCCACGTGTCTTGATATCCAATGTATCCCTGCAAAGTTTGGTGAAGATCTGAGTATGTAGTTTTTGATCTTATCTGGAACCTCCTATCTGAAAATTTGAAAATTCTTAAAAAATTCGTCCAAAATCTTGATGTCTCCAATCTCTTGTTTTGTACGTTTTTTCCACGTGTCTTGACATCCAATGTATTCCTGCAATGTTTGGTGGAGATCTGAGTATGTAGTTTTAGACCTTATCTGGAACCTCCTATCTGAAAATTTGAAAATTCTTCAAAAATTCGTCCAAAATCTTGATGTCTCCAATCTCTTGTTTTGTACGTTTTTTCCACGTGTCTCGACCTCCAATGGATCCCTGCAAAGTTTGGTGAAGATCTGAGTATGTCGTTTTTGACCTTATCTGGAACATCCTTTCTGAAAATTTGAAAATTCTTAAAAAATTCGTCGAAAATCTTGATGTCTCCAATCTCTTGTTTTGTACGTTTTTTCCACGTGTCTTGACATCCAATGTATCCCTGCAAAGTTTGGTGAAGATCTGAGTATGTAGTTTTTGACCTTATATGGAACCTCCTATCTGAAAATTTGAAAATTCTTAAAAAATTCGTCCAAAATCTTGATGTCTCCAATCTCTTGTTTTGTACGTTTTTTCCACGTGTCTCGACCTCCAATGGATCCCTGCAAAGTTTGGTGAAGATCTGAGTATGTCGTTTTTGACCTTCTCTGTAACCTCCCATCTGAAAATTTGAAAATTCTTAAAAAATTCGTCGAAAATCTTGATGTCTCCGATCTCTTGTTTTGTACGTTTTTTCCACGTGTCTTGACATGCAAAGTATTCCTGCAAAGTTTGGTGAAGATCTGAGTATGTAGTTTTTGACCTCATCTGGAACCTCCTATCTGAAAATTTGAAAATTCTTAAAAAATTCGTCCAAAATCTTGATGTCTCCAATCTCTTGTTTTGTACGTTTTTTCCACGTGTCTTGACATCCAATGTATCCCTGCAATGTTTGGTGAAGATCTGAGTATGTAGTTTTTGACCTTATCTGGAACCTCCCATCTGAAAATTTGAAAATTCCTAAAAAATCCGTCCAAAATCTTGATGACCCCAATCTCTTGTTTTGTACTTTTTTTCCACGTGTCTTGACATCCAATGTATCCCTGCAAAGTTTGGTGAAGATCTGAGTATGTAGTTTTTGATCTTATCTGGAACCTCCTATCTGAAAATTTGAAAATTCTTAAAAAATTCGTCCAAAATCTTGATGTCTCCAATCTCTTGTTTTGTACGTTTTTTCCACGTGTCTTGATATCCAATGTATCCCTGCAAAGTTTGGTGAAGATCTGAGTATGTTGTTTTTGACCTTATCTGGAACATCCTTTCTGAAAATTTGAAAATTGTTAAAAAATTCGTCCAAAATCTTGATGTCTCCTATCTCTTGTTTTGTACGTTTTTTCCACGTGTCTTGACATCCAATGTATCCCTGCAAAGTTTGGTGAAGATCTGAGTATGTAGTTTTTGACCTTATATGGAACCTCCTATCTGAAAATTTGAAAATTCTTAAAAAATTCGTCCAAAATCTTGATGTCTCCAATCTCTTGTTTTGTACGTTTTTTCCACGTGTCTCGACCTCCAATGGATCCCTGCAAAGTTTGGTGAAGATCTGAGTATGTAGTTTTTGACCTTATATGGAACCTCCTATCTGAAAATTTAAAAATTCTTAAAAAATTCGTCCAAAATCTTGATGTCTCCAATCTCTTGTTTTGTACGTTTTTTCCACGTGTCTTGACATCCAATGTATCCCTGCAAAGTTTGGTGAAGATCTGAGTATGTAGTTTTTGACCTTATCTGGAACCTCCCATCTGAAAATTTGAAAATTCTTAAAAAATTCGACCAAAATCTTGATGTCTCCAATCTTTTGTTTTGTACGTTTTTTCCACGTGTCTTGACACATAATGTATCCATGCAAAGTTTGGTGAAGATCTGAGTATGTAGTTTTTGACCTTATATGGAACCTCCTATCTGAAAATTTGAAAATTCTTAAAAAATTCGTCCAAAATCTTGATGTCTCCAATCTCTTGTTTTGTACGTTTTTTCCACGTGTCTTGACATCCAATGTATCCCTGCAAAGTTTGGTGAAGATCTGAGTATGTAGTTTTTGACCTTATCTGGAACCTCCCATCTGAAAATTTGAAAATTCCTAAAAAATCCGTGCAAAATCTTGATGACCCCAATCTCTTGTTTTGTACGTTTTTTCCACGTGTCTTGACATCCAATGTATTCCTGCAATGTTTGGTGAAGATCTGAGTATGTAGTTTTTGACCTTATATGGAACCTCCTATCTGAAAATTTGAAAATTCTTAAAAAATTCGACCAAAATCTTGATGTTCCGAATCCTATGTTTTGTATGTTTTTTCCACGTGTCTTGACATCCAATGTATCCATGCAAAGTTTGGTGAAGATCTGAGTATGTAGTTTTTGACCTTATATTGAACCTCCCATCTGAAAATTTGAAAATTCTTAAAAAATTCGTCCAAAATCTTGATGACCCCAATCTCTTGTTTTGTACGATTTTTCCACGTGTCTTGACATCCAAAGTATCCCTGCAAAGTTTGGTGAAGATCTGAGTATGTAGTTTTTGACCTTATATGGAACCTCCTTTCTGAAAATTTGAGAATTCTTAAAAAATTCGTCCAAAATCTTGATGTCTCCAATCTCTTGTTTTGTACGTTTTTTCCACGTGTCTTGACATCCAATGTATCCCTGCAAAGTTTGGTGAAGATCTGAGTATGTCGTTTTTGACCTTATCTGGAACCTCCCATCTGAAAATTTGAAAATTCTTAAAAAATTCGTCGAAAATCTTAATGTCTTCAATCTTTTGTTTTGTACGTTTTTTCCACGTGTCTTGACATGCAAAGTATCCCTGCAACGTTTGGTGAAGATCTGAGTATGTAGTTTTTGACCTTATCTGGAACCTCCTATCTGAAAATTTGAAAATTCTTCAAAAATTCGTCGAAAATCTTGATGTCTCCAATCTCTTGTTTTGTACGTTTTTTCCACGTGTCTTGACATCCAATGTATTCCTGCAATGTTTGGTGGAGATCTGAGTATGTAGTTTTAGACCTTATCTGGAACCTCCTATCTGAAAATTTGAAAATTCTTCAAAAATTCGTCCAAAATCTTGATGTCTCCAATCTCTTGTTTTGTACGTTTTTTCCACGTGTCTCGACCTCCAATGGATCCCTGCAAAGTTTGGTGAAGATCTGAGTATGTCGTTTTTGACCTTATCTGGAACATCCTTTCTGAAAATTTGAAAATTCTTAAAAAATTCGTCGAAAATCTTGATGTCTCCAATCTCTTGTTTTGTACGTTTTTTCCACGTGTCTTGACATCCAATGTATCCCTGCAAAGTTTGGTGAAGATCTGAGTATGTAGTTTTTGACCTTATATGGAACCTCCTATCTGAAAATTTGAAAATTCTTAAAAAATTCGTCCAAAATCTTGATGTCTCCAATCTCTTGTTTTGTACGTTTTTTCCACGTGTCTCGACCTCCAATGGATCCCTGCAAAGTTTGGTGAAGATCTGAGTATGTCGTTTTTGACCTTATCTGGAACCTCCCATCTGAAAATTTGAAAATTCTTAAAAAATTCGTCGAAAATCTTGATGTCTCCGATCTCTTGTTTTGTACGTTTTTTCCACGTGTCTTGACATGCAAAGTATTCCTGCAAAGTTTGGTGAAGATCTGAGTATGTAGTTTTTGACCTCATCTGGAACCTCCTATCTGAAAATTTGAAAATTCTTAAAAAATTCGTCCAAAATCTTGATGTCTCCAATCTCTTGTTTTGTACGTTTTTTCCACGTGTCTTGACATCCAATGTATCCCTGCAATGTTTGGTGAAGATCTGAGTATGTAGTTTTTGACCTTATATGGAACCTCCTATCTGAAAATTTGAAAATTCTTAAAAAATTCGTCCAAAATCTTGATGTCACCAATCCTATGTTTTGTATGTTTTTTCCACGTGTCTTGACATCCAATGTATCCATGCAAAGTTTGGTGAAGATCTGAGTATGTCGTTTTTGACCTTATCTGGAACCTCCCATCTGAAAATTTGAAAATCCTTAAAAAATTCGTCGAAAATCTTGATGTCTCCGATCTCTTGTTTTGTACGTTTTTTCCACGTGTCTTGACATGCAAAGTATTCCTGCAAAGTTTGGTGAAGATCTGAGTATGTAGTTTTTGACCTCATCTGGAACCTCCTATCTGAAAATTTGAAAATTCTTAAAAAATTCGTCCAAAATTTTGATGTCTCCAATCTCTTGTTTTGTACGTTTTTTCCACGTGTCTTGACATCCAATGTATCCCTGCAATGTTTGGTGAAGATCTGAGTATGTAGTTTTTGACCTTATCTGGAACCTCCCATCTGAAAATTTGAAAATTCCTAAAAAATCCGTCCAAAATCTTGATGACCCCAATCTCTTGTTTTGTACGTTTTTTCCACGTGTCTTGACATCCAATGTATCCCTGCAAAGTTTGGTGAAGATCTGAGTATGTAGTTTTTGACCTTATCTGGAACCTCCTATCTGAAAATTTGAAAATTCTTAAAAAATTCGTCCAAAATCTTGATGTCTCCAATCTCTTGTTTTGTACGTTTTTTCCACGTGTCTTGATATCCAATGTATCCCTGCAAAGTTTGGTGAAGATCTGAGTATGTCGTTTTTGACCTTATCTGGAACATCCTTTCTGAAAATTTGAAAATTGTTAAAAAATTCGTCCAAAATCTTGATGTCTCCAATCTCTTTTTTGTACGTTTTTTCCACGTGTCTTGACATCCAATGTATCCCTGCAAAGTTTGGTGAAGATCTGAGTATGTAGTTTTTGACCTTATCTGGAACCTCCCATCTGAAAATTTGAAAATTCTTAAAAAATTCGACCAAAATCTTGATGTCTCCAATCTTTTGTTTTGTACGTTTTTTCCACGTGTCTTGACACATAATGTATCCATGCAAAGTTTGGTGAAGATCTGAGTATGTAGTTTTTGACCTTATATGGAACCTCCTATCTGAAAATTTGAAAATTCTTAAAAAATTCGTCCAAAATCTTGATGTCTCCAATCTCTTGTTTTGTACGTTTTTTCCACGTGTCTTGACATCCAATGTATCCCTGCAAAGTTTGGTGAAGATCTGAGTATGTAGTTTTTGTCCTTATCTGGAACCTCCCATCTGAAAATTTGAAAATTCCTAAAAAATCCGTGCAAAATCTTGATGACCCCAATCTCTTGTTTTGTACGTTTTTTCCACGTGTCTTGACATCCAATGTATCCATGCAAAGTTTGGTGAAGATCTGAGTATGTCGTTTTTGACCTTATCTGGAACCTCCCATCTGAAAATTTGAAAATTCTTAAAAAATTCGTCGAAAATCTTGATGTCTCCAATCTCTTGTTTTGTACGTTTTTTCCACGTGTCTTGACATGCAAAGTATCCCTGCAACGTTTGGTGAAGATCTGAGTATGTAGTTTTTGACCTTATCTGGAACCTCCTATCTGAAAATTTGAAAATTCTTCAAAAATTCGTCGAAAATCTTGATGTCTCCAATCTCTTGTTTTGTACGTTTTTTCCACGTGTCTTGACATCCAATGTATCCCTGCAATGTTTGGTGGAGATCTGAGTATGTAGTTTTTGACCTTATCTGGGACCTCCTATCAGAAAATTTGAAAATTCTTCAAAAATTCGTCCAAAATCTTGATGTCTCCAATCTCTTGTTTTGTACGTTTTTTCCACGTGTCTCGACCTCCAATGTATCCCTGCAAAGTTTGGTGAAGATCTGAGTATGTCGTTTTTGACCTTATCTGGAACATCCTTTCTGAAAATTTGAAAATTCTTAAAAAATTCGTCGAAAATCTTGATGTCTCCAATCTCTTGTTTTGTACGTTTTTTCCACGTGTCTTGACATCCAATGTATCCCTGCAAAGTTTGGTGAAGATCTGAGTATGTAGTTTTTGACCTTATATGGAACCTCCTTTCTGAAAATTTGAAAATTCTCAAAAAATTCGTCCATAATCTTGATGTCTCCAATCTCTTGTTTTGTACGTTTTTTCCACGTGTCTTGACATCCAATGTATCCCTGCAAAGTTTGGTGAAGATCTGAGTATGTAGTTTTTGACCTTATATGGAACCTCCTATCTGAAAATTTGAAAATTCTTAAAAAATTCGTCCAAAATCTTGATGTCACCAATCCTATGTTTTGTATGTTTTTTCCACGTGTCTTGACATCCAATGTATCCATGCAAAGTTTGGTGAAGATCTGAGTATGTCGTTTTTGACCTTATCTGGAACCTCCCATCTGAAAATTTGAAAATACTTAAAAAATTCGTCGAAAATCTTGATGTCTCCGATCTCTTGTTTTGTACGTTTTTTCCACGTGTCTTGACATGCAAAGTATTCCTGCAAAGTTTGGTGAAGATCTGAGTATGTAGTTTTTGACCTCATCTGGAACCTCCTATCTGAAAATTTGAAAATTCTTAAAAAATTCGTCCAAAATTTTGATGTCTCCAATCTCTTGTTTTGTACGTTTTTTCCACGTGTCTTGACATCCAATGTATCCCTGCAATGTTTGGTGAAGATCTGAGTATGTAGTTTTTGACCTTATCTGGAACCTCCCATCTGAAAATTTGAAAATTCCTAAAAAATCCGTCCAAAATCTTGATGACCCCAATCTCTTGTTTTGTACGTTTTTTCCACGTGTCTTGACATCCAATGTATCCCTGCAAAGTTTGGTGAAGATCTGAGTATGTAGTTTTTGACCTTATCTGGAACCTCCTATCTGAAAATTTGAAAATTCTTAAAAAATTCGTCCAAAATCTTGATGTCTCCAATCTCTTGTTTTGTACGTTTTTTCCACGTGTCTTGATATCCAATGTATCCCTGCAAAGTTTGGTGAAGATCTGAGTATGTCGTTTTTGACCTTATCTGGAACATCCTTTCTGAAAATTTGAAAATTGTTAAAAAATTCGTCCAAAATCTTGATGTCTCCAATCTCTTTTTTGTACGTTTTTTCCACGTGTCTTGACATCCAATGTATCCCTGCAAAGTTTGGTGAAGATCTGAGTATGTAGTTTTTGACCTTATCTGGAACCTCCAATCTGAAAATTTGAAAATTCTTAAAAAATTCGACCAAAATCTTGATGTCTCCAATCTTTTGTTTTGTACGTTTTTTCCACGTGTCTTGACACATAATGTATCCATGCAAAGTTTGGTGAAGATCTGAGTATGTAGTTTTTGACCTTATATGGAACCTCCTATCTGAAAATTTGAAAATTCTTAAAAAATTCGACCAAAATCTTGATGTTCCGAATCCTATGTTTTGTATGTTTTTTCCACGTGTCTTGACATCCAATGTATCCATGCAAAGTTTGGTGAAGATCTGAGTATGTCGTTTTTGACCTTATCTGGAACCTCCCATCTGAAAATTTGAAAATTCTTAAAAAATTCGTCGAAAATCTTGATGTCTCCGATCTCTTGTTTTGTACGTTTTTTCCACGTGTCTTGACATGCAAAGTATTCCTGCAAAGTTTGGTGAAGATCTGAGTATGTAGTTTTTGACCTCATCTGGAACCTCCTATCTGAAAATTTGAAAATTCTTAAAAAATTCGTCCAAAATTTTGATGTCTCCAATCTCTTGTTTTGTACGTTTTTTCCACGTGTCTTGACATCCAATGTATCCCTGCAATGTTTGGTGAAGATCTGAGTATGTAGTTTTTGACCTTATCTGGAACCTCCCATCTGAAAATTTGAAAATTCCTAAAAAATCCGTCCAAAATCTTGATGACCCCAATCTCTTGTTTTGTACGTTTTTTCCACGTGTCTTGACATCCAATGTATCCCTGCAAAGTTTGGTGAAGATCTGAGTATGTCGTTTTTGACCTTATCTGGAACCTCCTATCTGAAAATTTGAAAATTCTTAAAAAATTCGTCCAAAATCTTGATGTCTCCAATCTCTTGTTTTGTACGTTTTTTCCACGTGTCTTGATATCCAATGTATCCCTGCAAAGTTTGGTGAAGATCTGAGTATGTCGTTTTTGACCTTATCTGGAACATCCTTTCTGAAAATTTGAAAATTGTTAAAAAATTCGTCCAAAATCTTGATGTCTCCAATCTCTTTTTTGTACGTTTTTTCCACGTGTCTTGACATCCAATGTATCCCTGCAAAGTTTGGTGAAGATCTGAGTATGTAGTTTTTGACCTTATCTGGAACCTCCCATCTGAAAATTTGAAAATTCTTAAAAAATTCGACCAAAATCTTGATGTCTCCAATCTTTTGTTTTGTACGTTTTTTCCACGTGTCTTGACACATAATGTATCCATGCAAAGTTTGGTGAAGATCTGAGTATGTAGTTTTTGAACTTATATGGAACCTCCTATCTGAAAATTTGAAAATTCTTAAAAAATTCGTCCAAAATCTTGATGTCTCCAATCTCTTGTTTTGTACGTTTTTTCCACGTGTCTTGACATCCAATGTATCCCTGCAAAGTTTGGTGAAGATCTGAGTATGTAGTTTTTGACCTTATCTGGAACCTCCCATCTGAAAATTTGAAAATTTCTAAAAAATCCGTGCAAAATCTTGATGACCCCAATCTCTTGTTTTGTACGTTTTTTCCACGTGTCTTGACATCCAATGTATCCATGCAAAGTTTGGTGAAGATCTGAGTATGTCGTTTTTGACCTTATCTGGAACCTCCCATCTGAAAATTTGAAAATTCTTAAAAAATTCGTCGAAAATCTTGATGTCTCCAATCTCTTGTTTTGTACGTTTTTTCCACGTGTCTTGACATGCAAAGTATCCCTGCAACGTTTGGTGAAGATCTGAGTATGTAGTTTTTGACCTTATCTGGAACCTCCTATCTGAAAATTTGAAAATTCTTCAAAAATTCGTCGAAAATCTTGATGTCTCCAATCTCTTGTTTTGTACGTTTTTTCCACGTGTCTTGACATCCAATGTATCCCTGCAATGTTTGGTGGAGATCTGAGTATGTAGTTTTTGACCTTATCTGGGACCTCCTATCAGAAAATTTGAAAATTCTTCAAAAATTCGTCCAAAATCTTGATGTCTCCAATCTCTTGTTTTGTACGTTTTTTCCACGTGTCTCGACCTCCAATGTATCCCTGCAAAGTTTGGTGAAGATCTGAGTATGTCGTTTTTGACCTTATCTGGAACATCCTTTCTGAAAATTTGAAAATTCTTAAAAAATTCGTCGAAAATCTTGATGTCTCCAATCTCTTGTTTTGTACGTTTTTTCCACGTGTCTTGACATCCAATGTATCCCTGCAAAGTTTGGTGAAGATCTGAGTATGTAGTTTTTGACCTTATATGGAACCTCCTTTCTGAAAATTTGAAAATTCTCAAAAAATTCGTCCATAATCTTGATGTCTCCAATCTCTTGTTTTGTACGTTTTTTCCACGTGTCTTGACATCCAATGTATCCCTGCAAAGTTTGGTGAAGATCTGAGTATGTAGTTTTTGACCTTATATGGAACCTCCTATCTGAAAATTTGAAAATTCTTAAAAAATTCGTCCAAAATCTTGATGTCACCAATCCTATGTTTTGTATGTTTTTTCCACGTGTCTTGACATCCAATGTATCCATGCAAAGTTTGGTGAAGATCTGAGTATGTCGTTTTTGACCTTATCTGGAACCTCCCATCTGAAAATTTGAAAATTCTTAAAAAATTCGTCGAAAATCTTGATGTCTCCGATCTCTTGTTTTGTACGTTTTTTCCACGTGTCTTGACATGCAAAGTATTCCTGCAAAGTTTGGTGAAGATCTGAGTATGTAGTTTTTGACCTCATCTGGAACCTCCTATCTGAAAATTTGAAAATTCTTAAAAAATTCGTCCAAAATTTTGATGTCTCCAATCTCTTGTTTTGTACGTTTTTTCCACGTGTCTTGACATCCAATGTATCCCTGCAATGTTTGGTGAAGATCTGAGTATGTAGTTTTTGACCTTATCTGGAACCTCCCATCTGAAAATTTGAAAATTCCTAAAAAATCCGTCCAAAATCTTGATGACCCCAATCTCTTGTTTTGTACGTTTTTTCCACGTGTCTTGACATCCAATGTATCCCTGCAAAGTTTGGTGAAGATCTGAGTATGTCGTTTTTGACCTTATCTGGAACCTCCTATCTGAAAATTTGAAAATTCTTAAAAAATTCGTCCAAAATCTTGATGTCTCCAATCTCTTGTTTTGTACGTTTTTTCCACGTGTCTTGATATCCAATGTATCCCTGCAAAGTTTGGTGAAGATCTGAGTATGTCGTTTTTGACCTTATCTGGAACATCCTTTCTGAAAATTTGAAAATTGTTAAAAAATTCGTCCAAAATCTTGATGTCTCCAACCTCTTTTTTGTACGTTTTTTCCACGTGTCTTGACATCCAATGTATCCCTGCAAAGTTTGGTGAAGATCTGAGTATGTAGTTTTTGACCTTATCTGGAACCTCCCATCTGAAAATTTGAAAATTCTTAAAAAATTCGACCAAAATCTTGATGTCTCCAATCTTTTGTTTTGTACGTTTTTTCCACGTGTCTTGACACATAATGTATCCATGCAAAGTTTGGTGAAGATCTGAGTATGTAGTTTTTGACCTTATATGGAACCTCCTATCTGAAAATTTGAAAATTCTTAAAAAATTCGTCCAAAATCTTGATGTCTCCAATCTCTTGTTTTGTACGTTTTTTCCACGTGTCTTGACATCCAATGTATCCCTGCAAAGTTTGGTGAAGATCTGAGTATGTAGTTTTTGACCTTATCTGGAACCTCCCATCTGAAAATTTGAAAATTCCTAAAAAATCCGTGCAAAATCTTGATGACCCCAATCTCTTGTTTTGTACGTTTTTTCCACGTGTCTTGACATCCAATGTATTCCTGCAATGTTTGGTGAAGATCTGAGTATGTAGTTTTTGACCTTATATGGAACCTCCTATCTGAAAATTTGAAAATTCTTAAAAAATTCGACCAAAATCTTGATGTTCCGAATCCTATGTTTTGTATGTTTTTTCCACGTGTCTTGACATCCAATGTATCCATGCAAAGTTTGGTGAAGATCTGAGTATGTAGTTTTTGACCTTATATTGAACCTCCCATCTGAAAATTTGAAAATTCTTAAAAAATTCGTCCAAAATCTTGATGACCCCAATCTCTTGTTTTGTACGTTTTTTCCACGTGTCTTGACATCCAAAGTATCCCTGCAAAGTTTGGTGAAGATCTGAGTATGTAGTTTTTGACCTTATATGGAACCTCCTTTCTGAAAATTTGAGAATTCTTAAAAAATTCGTCCAAAATCTTGATGTCTCCAATCTCTTGTTTTGTACGTTTTTTCCACGTGTCTTGACATCCAGTGTATCCATGCAAAGTTTGGTGAAGATCTGAGTATGTCGTTTTTGACCTTATCTGGAACCTCCCATCTGAAAATTTGAAAATTCTTAAAAAATTCGTCGAAAATCTTGATGTCTCCAATCTTTTGTTTTGTACGTTTTTTCCACGTGTCTTGACATGCAAAGTATCCCTGCAACGTTTGGTGAAGATCTGAGTATGTAGTTTTTGACCTTATCTGGAACCTCCTATCTGAAAATTTGAAAATTCTTCAAAAATTCGTCGAAAATCTTGATGTCTCCAATCTCTTGTTTTGTACGTTTTTTCCACGTGTCTTGACATCCAATGTATTCCTGCAATGTTTGGTGGAGATCTGAGTATGTAGTTTTAGACCTTATCTGGAACCTCCTATCTGAAAATTTGAAAATTCTTCAAAAATTCGTCCAAAATCTTGATGTCTCCAATCTCTTGTTTTGTACGTTTTTTCCACGTGTCTTGACATCCAATGTATTCCTGCAATGTTTGGTGGAGATCTGAGTATGTAGTTTTAGACCTTATCTGGAACCTCCTATCTGAAAATTTGAAAATTCTTCAAAAATTCGTCCAAAATCTTGATGTCTCCAATCTCTTGTTTTGTACGTTTTTTCCACGTGTCTCGACCTCCAATGGATCCCTGCAAAGTTTGGCGAAGATCTGAGTATGTCGTTTTTGACCTTATCTGGAACATCCTTTCTGAAAATTTGAAAATTCTTAAAAAATTCGTCGAAAATCTTGATGTCTCCAATCTCTTGTTTTGTACGTTTTTTCCACGTGTCTTGACATCCAATGTATCCCTGCAAAGTTTGGTGAAGATCTGAGTATGTAGTTTTTGACCTTATATGGAACCTCCTATCTGAAAATTTGAAAATTCTTAAAAAATTCGTCCAAAATCTTGATGTCTCCAATCTCTTGTTTTGTACGTTTTTTCCACGTGTCTCGACCTCCAATGGATCCCTGCAAAGTTTGGTGAAGATCTGAGTATGTCGTTTTTGACCTTATCTGGAACCTCCCATCTGAAAATTTGAAAATTCTTAAAAAATTCGTCGAAAATCTTGATGTCTCCGATCTCTTGTTTTGTACGTTTTTTCCACGTGTCTTGACATGCAAAGTATTCCTGCAAAGTTTGGTGAAGATCTGAGTATGTAGTTTTTAACCTCATCTGGAACCTCCTATCTGAAAATTTGAAAATTCTTAAAAAATTCGTCCAAAATCTTGATGTCTCCAATCTCTTGTTTTGTACGTTTTTTCCACGTGTCTTGACATCCAATGTATCCCTGCAATGTTTGGTGAAGATCTGAGTATGTAGTTTTTGACCTTATCTGGAACCTCCCATCTGAAAATTTGAAAATTCCTAAAAAATCCGTCCAAAATCTTGATGACCCCAATCTCTTGTTTTGTACTTTTTTTCCACGTGTCTTGACATCCAATGTATCCCTGCAAAGTTTGGTGAAGATCTGAGTATGTAGTTTTTGATCTTATCTGGAACCTCCTATCTGAAAATTTGAAAATTCTTCAAAAATTCGTCGAAAATCTTGATGTCTCCGATCTCTTGTTTTGTACGTTTTTTCCACGTGTCTTGACATGCAAAGTATTCCTGCAAAGTTTGGTGAAGATCTGAGTATGTAGTTTTTGACCTCATCTGGAACCTCCTATCTGAAAATTTGAAAATTCTTAAAAAATTCGTCCAAAATCTTGATGTCTCCAATCTCTTGTTTTGTACGTTTTTTCCACGTGTCTTGACATCCAATGTATCCCTGCAATGTTTGGTGAAGATCTGAGTATGTAGTTTTTGACCTTATATGGAACCTCCTATCTGAAAATTTGAAAATTCTTAAAAAATTCGACCAAAATCTTGATGTTCCGAATCTTATGTTTTGTATGTTTTTTCCACGTGTCTTGACATCCAATGTATCCATGCAAAGTTTGGTGAAGATCTGAGTATGTAGTTTTTGACCTTATATTGAACCTCCCATCTGAAAATTTGAAAATTCTTAAAAAATTCGTCGAAAATCTTTATGACCCCAATCTCTTGTTTTGTACGTTTTTTCCACGTGTCTTGACATCCAAAGTATCCCTGCAAAGTTTGGTGAAGATCTGAGTATGTAGTTTTTGACCTTATATGGAACCTCCTTTCTGAAAATTTGAGAATTCTTAAAAAATTCGTCCAAAATCTTGATGTCTCCAATCTCTTGTTTTGTACGTTTTTTCCACGTGTCTTGACATCCAATGTATCCATGCAAAGTTTGGTGAAGATCTGAGTATGTAGTTTTTGACCTTATATGGAACCTCCTATCTGAAAATTTGAAAATTCCTAAAAAATCCGTGCAAAATCTTGATGACTCCAATCTCTTGTTTTGTACGTTTTTTCCACGTGTCTTGACATCCAATGTATCCCTGCAAAGTTTGGTGAAGATCTGAGTATGTAGTTTTTGACCTTATCTGGAACCTCCCATCTGAAAATTTGAAAATTCCTAAAAAATCCGTGCAAAATCTTGATGACCCCAATCTCTTGTTTTGTACGTTTTTTCCACGTGTCTTGACATCCAATGTATTCCTGCAATGTTTGGTGAAGATCTGAGTATGTAGTTTTTGACCTTATATGGAACCTCCTATCTGAAAATTTGAAAATTCTTAAAAAATTCGACCAAAATCTTGATGTTCCGAATCCTATGTTTTGTATGTTTTTTCCACGTGTCTTGACATCCAATGTATCCATGCAAAGTTTGGTGAAGATCTGAGTATGTAGTTTTTGACCTTATATTGAACCTCCCATCTGAAAATTTGAAAATTCTTAAAAAATTCGTCCAAAATCTTGATGACCCCAATCTCTTGTTTTGTACGTTTTTTCCACGTGTCTTGACATCCAAAGTATCCCTGCAAAGTTTGGTGAAGATCTGAGTATGTAGTTTTTGACCTTATATGGAACCTCCTTTCTGAAAATTTGAGAATTCTTAAAAAATTCGTCCAAAATCTTGATGTCTCCAATCTCTTGTTTTGTACGTTTTTTCCACGTGTCTTGACATCCAGTGTATCCATGCAAAGTTTGGTGAAGATCTGAGTATGTCGTTTTTGACCTTATCTGGAACCTCCCATCTGAAAATTTGAAAATTCTTAAAAAATTCGTCGAAAATCTTGATGTCTCCAATCTTTTGTTTTGTACGTTTTTTCCACGTGTCTTGACATGCAAAGTATCCCTGCAACGTTTGGTGAAGATCTGAGTATGTAGTTTTTGACCTTATCTGGAACCTCCTATCTGAAAATTTGAAAATTCTTCAAAAATTCGTCGAAAATCTTGATGTCTCCAATCTCTTGTTTTGTACGTTTTTTCCACGTGTCTTGACATCCAATGTATTCCTGCAATGTTTGGTGGAGATCTGAGTATGTAGTTTTAGACCTTATCTGGAACCTCCTATCTGAAAATTTGAAAATTCTTCAAAAATTCGTCCAAAATCTTGATGTCTCCAATCTCTTGTTTTGTACGTTTTTTCCACGTGTCTTGACATCCAATGTATTCCTGCAATGTTTGGTGGAGATCTGAGTATGTAGTTTTAGACCTTATCTGGAACCTCCTATCTGAAAATTTGAAAATTCTTCAAAAATTCGTCCAAAATCTTGATGTCTCCAATCTCTTGTTTTGTACGTTTTTTCCACGTGTCTCGACCTCCAATGGATCCCTGCAAAGTTTGGCGAAGATCTGAGTATGTCGTTTTTGACCTTATCTGGAACATCCTTTCTGAAAATTTGAAAATTCTTAAAAAATTCGTCGAAAATCTTGATGTCTCCAATCTCTTGTTTTGTACGTTTTTTCCACGTGTCTTGACATCCAATGTATCCCTGCAAAGTTTGGTGAAGATCTGAGTATGTAGTTTTTGACCTTATATGGAACCTCCTATCTGAAAATTTGAAAATTCTTAAAAAATTCGTCCAAAATCTTGATGTCTCCAATCTCTTGTTTTGTACGTTTTTTCCACGTGTCTCGACCTCCAATGGATCCCTGCAAAGTTTGGTGAAGATCTGAGTATGTCGTTTTTGACCTTATCTGGAACCTCCCATCTGAAAATTTGAAAATTCTTAAAAAATTCGTCGAAAATCTTGATGTCTCCGATCTCTTGTTTTGTACGTTTTTTCCACGTGTCTTGACATGCAAAGTATTCCTGCAAAGTTTGGTGAAGATCTGAGTATGTAGTTTTTAACCTCATCTGGAACCTCCTATCTGAAAATTTGAAAATTCTTAAAAAATTCGTCCAAAATCTTGATGTCTCCAATCTCTTGTTTTGTACGTTTTTTCCACGTGTCTTGACATCCAATGTATCCCTGCAATGTTTGGTGAAGATCTGAGTATGTAGTTTTTGACCTTATCTGGAACCTCCCATCTGAAAATTTGAAAATTCCTAAAAAATCCGTCCAAAATCTTGATGACCCCAATCTCTTGTTTTGTACTTTTTTTCCACGTGTCTTGACATCCAATGTATCCCTGCAAAGTTTGGTGAAGATCTGAGTATGTAGTTTTTGATCTTATCTGGAACCTCCTATCTGAAAATTTGAAAATTCTTCAAAAATTCGTCGAAAATCTTGATGTCTCCGATCTCTTGTTTTGTACGTTTTTTCCACGTGTCTTGACATGCAAAGTATTCCTGCAAAGTTTGGTGAAGATCTGAGTATGTAGTTTTTGACCTCATCTGGAACCTCCTATCTGAAAATTTGAAAATTCTTAAAAAATTCGTCCAAAATCTTGATGTCTCCAATCTCTTGTTTTGTACGTTTTTTCCACGTGTCTTGACATCCAATGTATCCCTGCAATGTTTGGTGAAGATCTGAGTATGTAGTTTTTGACCTTATATGGAACCTCCTATCTGAAAATTTGAAAATTCTTAAAAAATTCGACCAAAATCTTGATGTTCCGAATCTTATGTTTTGTATGTTTTTTCCACGTGTCTTGACATCCAATGTATCCATGCAAAGTTTGGTGAAGATCTGAGTATGTAGTTTTTGACCTTATATTGAACCTCCCATCTGAAAATTTGAAAATTCTTAAAAAATTCGTCGAAAATCTTTATGACCCCAATCTCTTGTTTTGTACGTTTTTTCCACGTGTCTTGACATCCAAAGTATCCCTGCAAAGTTTGGTGAAGATCTGAGTATGTAGTTTTTGACCTTATATGGAACCTCCTTTCTGAAAATTTGAGAATTCTTAAAAAATTCGTCCAAAATCTTGATGTCTCCAATCTCTTGTTTTGTACGTTTTTTCCACGTGTCTTGACATCCAATGTATCCATGCAAAGTTTGGTGAAGATCTGAGTATGTCGTTTTTGACCTTATCTGGAACCTCCCATCTGAAAATTTGAAAATTCTTAAAAAATTCGTCGAAAATCTTGATGTCTCCAATCTTTTGTTTTGTACGTTTTTTCCACGTGTCTTGACATGCAAAGTATCCCTGCAACGTTTGGTGAAGATCTGAGTATGTAGTTTTTGACCTTATCTGGAACCTCCTATCTGAAAATTTGAAAATTCTTCAAAAATTCGTCGAAAATCTTGATGTCTCCAATCTCTTGTTTTGTACGTTTTTTCCACGTGTCTTGACATCCAATGTATTCCTGCAATGTTTGGTGGAGATCTGAGTATGTAGTTTTAGACCTTATCTGGAACCTCCTATCTGAAAATTTGAAAATTCTTCAAAAATTCGTCCAAAATCTTGATGTCTCCAATCTCTTGTTTTGTACGTTTTTTCCACGTGTCTCGACCTCCAATGGATCCCTGCAAAGTTTGGTGAAGATCTGAGTATGTCGTTTTTGACCTTATCTGGAACATCCTTTCTGAAAATTTGAAAATTCTTAAAAAATTCGTCGAAAATCTTGATGTCTCCAATCTCTTGTTGTGTACGTTTTTTCCACGTGTCTTGACATCCAATGTATCCCTGCAAAGTTTGGTGAAGATCTGAGTATGTAGTTTTTGACCTTATATGGAACCTCCTATCTGAAAATTTGAAAATTCTTAAAAAATTCGTCCAAAATCTTGATGTCTCCAATCTCTTGTTTTGTACGTTTTTTCCACGTGTCTCGACCTCCAATGTATCCCTGCAAAGTTTGGTGAAGATCTGAGTATGTCGTTTTTGACCTTATCTGGAACCTCCCATCTGAAAATTTGAAAATTCTTAAAAAATTCGTCGAAAATCTTGATGTCTCCGATCTCTTGTTTTGTACGTTTTTTCCACGTGTCTTGACATGCAAAGTATTCCTGCAAAGTTTGGTGAAGATCTGAGTATGTAGTTTTTGACCTCATCTGGAACCTCCTATCTGAAAATTTGAAAATTCTTAAAAAATTCGTCCAAAATCTTGATGTCTCCAATCTCTTGTTTTGTACGTTTTTTCCACGTGTCTTGACATCCAATGTATCCCTGCAATGTTTGGTGAAGATCTGAGTATGTAGTTTTTGACCTTATCTGGAACCTCCCATCTGAAAATTTGAAAATTCCTAAAAAATCCGTCCAAAATCTTGATGACCCCAATCTCTTGTTTTGTACTTTTTTTCCACGTGTCTTGACATCCAATGTATCCCTGCAAAGTTTGGTGAAGATCTGAGTATGTAGTTTTTGATCTTATCTGGAACCTCCTATCTGAAAATTTGAAAATTCTTAAAAAATTCGTCCAAAATCTTGATGTGTCCAATCTCTTGTTTTGTACGTTTTTTCCACGTGTCTTGATATCCAATGTATCCCTGCAAAGTTTGGTGAAGATCTGAGTATGTTGTTTTTGACCTTATCTGGAACAACCTTTCTGAAAATTTGAAAATTGTTAAAAAATTCGTCCAAAATCTTGATGTCTCCTATCTCTTGTTTTGTACGTTTTTTCCACGTGTCTTGACATCCAATGTATCCCTGCAAAGTTTGGTGAAGATCTGAGTATGTAGTTTTTGACCTTATCTGGAACCTCCCATCTGAAAATTTGAAAATTCTTAAAAAATTCGACCAATATCTTGATGTCTCCAATCTCTTGTTTTGTACGTTTTTTCCACTTGTCTTGACACATAATGTATCCATGCAAAGTTTGGTGAAGATCTGAGTATGTAGTTTTTGACCTTATATGGAACCTCCTATCTGAAAATTTAAAAATTCTTAAAAAATTCGTCCAAAATCTTGATGTCTCCAATCTCTTGTTTTGTACGTTTTTTCCACGTGTCTTGACATCCAATGTATCCCTGCAAAGTTTGGTGAAGATCTGAGTATGTAGTTTTTGACCTTATCTGGAACCTCCCATCTGAAAATTTGAAAATTCCTAAAAAATCCGTCCAAAATCTTGATGACCCCAATCTCTTGTTTTGTACGTTTTTTCCACGTGTCTTGACATTCAATGTATCCCTGCAAAGTTTGGTGAAGATCTGAGTATGTAGTTTTTGACCTTATATGGAACCTCCTTTCTGAAAATTTGAAAATTCTTAAAAAATTCGTCCAAAATCTTGATGACCCCAATCTCTTGTTTTGTACGTTTTTTCCACGTGTCTTGACATCCAATGTATCCCTGCAAAGTTTGGTGAAGATCTGAGTTTGTAGTTTTTGACCTTATATGGAACCTCCTTTCTGAAAATTTGAGAATTCTTAAAAAATTCGTCCAAAATCTTGATGTCTCCAATCTCTTGTTTTGTACGTTTTTTCCACGTGTCTTGACATCCAATGTATCCATGCAAAGTTTGGTGAAGATCTGAGTATGTCGTTTTTGACCTTATCTGGAACCTCCCATCTGAAAATTTGAAAATTCTTAAAAAATTCGTCGAAAATCTTGATGTCTCCAATCTCTTGTTTTGTACGTTTTTTCCACGTGTCTTGACATGCAAAGTATCCCTGCAACGTTTGGTGAAGATCTGAGTATGTAGTTTTTGACCTTATCTGGAACCTCCTATCTGAAAATTTGAAAATTCTTCAAAAATTCGTCGAAAATCTTGATGTCTCCAATCTCTTGTTTTGTACGTTTTTTCCACGTGTCTTGACATCCAATGTATCCCTGCAATGTTTGGTTGAGATCTGAGTATGTAGTTTTTGACCTTATATGGAACCTCCTATCTGAAAATTTGAAAATTCTTCAAAAATTCGTCCAAAATCTTGATGTCTCCAATCTCTTGTTTTGTACGTTTTTTCCACGTGTCTCGACCTCCAATGTATCCCTGCAAAGTTTGGTGAAGATCTGAGTATGTCGTTTTTGACCTTATCTGGAACATCCTTTCTGAAAATTTGAAAATTCTTAAAAAATTCGTCGAAAATCTTGATGTCTCCAATCTCTTGTTTTGTACGTTTTTTCCACGTGTCTTGACATCCAATGTATCCCTGCAAAGTTTGGTGAAGATCTGAGTATGTAGTTTTTGACCTTATATGGAAACTCCTATCTGAAAATTTGAAAATTCTTAAAAAATTCGTCCAAAATCTTGATGTCACCAATCCTATGTTTTGTATGTTTTTTCCACGTGTCTTGACATCCAATGTATCCATGCAAAGTTTGGTGAAGATCTGAGTATGTCGTTTTTGACCTTATCTGGAACCTCCCATCTGAAAATTTGAAAATTCTTAAAAAATTCGTCGAAAATCTTGATGTCTCCGATCTCTTGTTTTGTACGTTTTTTCCACGTGTCTTGACATGCAAAGTATTCCTGCAAAGTTTGGTGAAGATCTGACTATGTAGTTTTTGACCTCATCTGGAACCTCCTATCTGAAAATTTGAAAATTCTTTAAAAATTCGTCCAAAATATTGATGTCTCCAATCTCTTGTTTTGTACGTTTTTTCCACGTGTCTTGACATCCAATGTATCCCTGCAATGTTTGGTGAAGATCTGAGTATGTAGTTTTTGACCTTATCTGGAACCTCCCATCTGAAAATTTGAAAATTCCTAAAAAATCCGTCCAAAATCTTGATGACCCCAATCTCTTATTTTGTACGTTTTTTCCACGTGTCTTGACATCCAATGTATCCCTGCAAAGTTTGGTGAAGATCTGAGTATGTAGTTTTTGACCTTATCTGGAACCTCCTATCTGAAAATTTGAAAATTCTTAAAAAATTCGTCCAAAATCTTGATGTCTCCAATCTCTTGTTTTGTACGTTTTTTCCACGTGTCTTGATATCCAATGTATCCCTGCAAAGTTTGGTGAAGATCTGAGTATGTCGTTTTTGACCTTATCTGGAACATCCTTTCTGAAAATTTGAAAATTGTTAAAAAATTCGTCCAAAATCTTGATGTCTCCTATCTCTTGTTTTGTACGTTTTTTCCACGTGTCTTGACATCCAATGTATCCCTGCAAAGTTTGGTGAAGATCTGAGTATGTAGTTTTTGACCTTATCTGGAACCTCCCATCTGAAAATTTGAAAATTCTTAAAAAATTCGACGAAAATCTTGATGTCTCCAATCTCTTCTCTTGTACGTTTTTTCCACGTGTCTTGACATGCAAAGTATTCCTGCAAAGTTTGGTGAAGATCTGAGTATGTAGTTTTTGACCTCATCTGGAACCTCCTATCTGAAAATTTGAAAATTCTTAAAAAATTCGTCCAAAATTTTGATGTCTCCAATCTCTTGTTTTGTACGTTTTTTCCACGTGTCTTGACATCCAATGTATCCCTGCAATGTTTGGTGAAGATCTGAGTATGTAGTTTTTGACCTTATCTGGAACCTCCCATCTGAAAATTTGAAAATTCCTAAAAAATCCGTCCAAAATCTTGATGACCCCAATCTCTTGTTTTGTACGTTTTTTCCACGTGTCTTGACATCCAATGTATCCCTGCAAAGTTTGGTGAAGATCTGAGTATGTAGTTTTTGACCTTATCTGGAACCTCCTATCTGAAAATTTGAAAATTCTTAAAAAATTCGTCCAAAATCTTGATGTCTCCAATCTCTTGTTTTGTACGTTTTTTCCACGTGTCTTGATATCCAATGTATCCCTGCAAAGTTTGGTGAAGATCTGAGTATGTCGTTTTTGACCTTATCTGGAACATCCTTTCTGAAAATTTGAAAATTGTTAAAAAATTCGTCCAAAATCTTGATGTCTCCAATCTCTTTTTTGTACGTTTTTTCCACGTGTCTTGACATCCAATGTATCCCTGCAAAGTTTGGTGAAGATCTGAGTATGTAGTTTTTGACCTTATCTGGAACCTCCCATCTGAAAATTTGAAAATTCTTAAAAAATTCGAAAAAAATCTTGATGTCTCCAATCTTTTGTTTTGTACGTTTTTTCCACGTGTCTTGACACATAATGTATCCATGCAAAGTTTGGTGAAGATCTGAGTATGTAGTTTTTGACCTTATATGGAACCTCCTATCTGAAAATTTGAAAATTCTTAAAAAATTCGTCCAAAATCTTGATGTCTCCAATCTCTTGTTTTGTACGTTTTTTCCACGTGTCTTGACATCCAATGTATCCCTGCAAAGTTTGGTGAAGATCTGAGTATGTAGTTTTTGACCTTATCTGGAACCTCCCATCTGAAAATTTGAAAATTCCTAAAAAATCCGTGCAAAATCTTGATGACCCCAATCTCTTGTTTTGTACGTTTTTTCCACGTGTCTTGACATCCAATGTATCCATGCAAAGTTTGGTGAAGATCTGAGTATGTAGTTTTTGACCTTATCTGGAACCTCCCATCTGAAAATTTGAAAATTCTTAAAAAATTCGTCGAAAATCTTGATGTCTCCAATCTCTTGTTTTGTACGTTTTTTCCACGTGTCTTGACATGCAAAGTATCCCTGCAACGTTTGGTGAAGATCTGAGTATGTAGTTTTTGACCTTATCTGGAACCTCCTATCTGAAAATTTGAAAATTCTTCAAAAATTCGTCGAAAATCTTGATGTCTCCAATCTCTTGTTTTGTACGTTTTTTCCACGTGTCTTGACATCCAATGTATCCCTGCAACGTTTGGTGGAGATCTGAGTATGTAGTTTTTGACCTTATCTGGGACCTCCTATCAGAAAATTTGAAAATTCTTCAAAAATTCGTCCAAAATCTTGATGTCTCCAATCTCTTGTTTTGTACGTTTTTTCCACGTGTCTCGACCTCCAATGTATCCCTGCAAAGTTTGGTGAAGATCTGAGTATGTCGTTTTTGACCTTATCTGGAACATCCTTTCTGAAAATTTGAAAATTCTTAAAAAATTCGTCGAAAATCTTGATGTCTCCAATCTCTTGTTTTGTACGTTTTTTCCACGTGTCTTGACATCCAATGTATCCCTGCAAAGTTTGGTGAAGATCTGAGTATGTAGTTTTTGACCTTATATGGAACCTCCTTTCTGAAAATTTGAAAATTCTCAAAAAATTCGTCCATAATCTTGATGTCTCCAATCTCTTGTTTTGTACGTTTTTTCCACGTGTCTTGACATCCAATGTATCCCTGCAAAGTTTGGTGAAGATCTGAGTATGTAGTTTTTGACCTTATATGGAACCTCCTATCTGAAAATTTGAAAATTCTTAAAAAATTCGTCCAAAATCTTGATGTCACCAATCCTATGTTTTGTATGTTTTTTCCACGTGTCTTGACATCCAATGTATCCATGCAAAGTTTGGTGAAGATCTGAGTATGTCGTTTTTGACCTTATCTGGAACCTCCCATCTGAAAATTTGAAAATTCTTAAAAAATTCGTCGAAAATCTTGATGTCTCCGATCTCTTGTTTTGTACGTTTTTTCCACGTGTCTTGACATGCAAAGTATTCCTGCAAAGTTTGGTGAAGATCTGAGTATGTAGTTTTTGACCTCATCTGGAACCTCCTATCTGAAAAGTTGAAAATTCTTAAAAAATTCGTCCAAAATTTTGATGTCTCCAATCTCTTGTTTTGTACGTTTTTTCCACGTGTCTTGACATCCAATGTATCCCTGCAATGTTTGGTGAAGATCTGAGTATGTAGTTTTTGACCTTATCTGGAACCTCCCATCTGAAAATTTGAAAATTCCTAAAAAATCCGTCCAAAATCTTGATGACCCCAATCTCTTGTTTTGTACGTTTTTTCCACGTCTCTTGACATCCAATGTATCCCTGCAAAGTTTGGTGAAGATCTGAGTATGTAGTTTTTGACCTTATCTGGAACCTCCTATCTGAAAATTTGAAAATTCTTAAAAAATTCGTCCAAAATCTTGATGTCTCCAATCTCTTGTTTTGTACGTTTTTTCCACGTGTCTTGATATCCAATGTATCCCTGCAAAGTTTGGTGAAGATCTGAGTATGTCGTTTTTGACCTTATCTGGAACATCCTTTCTGAAAATTTGAAAATTGTTAAAAAATTCGTCCAAAATCTTGATGTCTCCAATCTCTTTTTTGTACGTTTTTTCCACGTGTCTTGACATCCAATGTATCCCTGCAAAGTTTGGTGAAGATCTGAGTATGTAGTTTTTGACCTTATCTGGAACCTCCCATCTGAAAATTTGAAAATTCTTAAAAAATTCGTCCAAAATCTTGATGTCTCCAATCTCTTGTTTTGTACGTTTTTTCCACGTGTCTTGACATCCAATGTATCCCTGCAAAGTTTGGTGAAGATCTGAGTATGTAGTTTTTGACCTTATCTGGAACCTCCCATCTGAAAATTTGAAAATTCCTAAAAAATCCGTGCAAAATCTTGATGACCCCAATCTCTTGTTTTGTACGTTTTTTCCACGTGTCTTGACATCCAATGTATCCATGCAAAGTTTGGTGAAGATCTGAGTATGTCGTTTTTGACCTTATCTGGAACCTCCCATCTGAAAATTTGAAAATTCTTAAAAAATTCGTCGAAAATCTTGATGTCTCCAATCTCTTGTTTTGTACGTTTTTTCCACGTGTCTTGACATGCAAAGTATCCCTGCAACGTTTGGTGAAGATCTGAGTATGTAGTTTTTGACCTTATCTGGAACCTCCTATCTGAAAATTTGAAAATTCTTCAAAAATTCGTCGAAAATCTTGATGTCTCCAATCTCTTGTTTTGTACGTTTTTTCCACGTGTCTTGACATCCAAAGTATCCCTGCAATGTTTGGTGGAGATCTGAGTATGTAGTTTTTGACCTTATCTGGGACCTCCTATCAGAAAATTTGAAAATTCTTCAAAAATTCGTAAAAAATCTTGATGTCTCCAATCTCTTGTTTTGTACGTTTTTTCCACGTGTCTCGACCTCCAATGTATCCCTGCAAAGTTTGGTGAAGATCTGAGTATGTCGTTTTTGACCTTATCTGGAACATCCTTTCTGAAAATTTGAAAATTCTTAAAAAATTCGTCGAAAATCTTGATGTCTCCAATCTCTTGTTTTGTACGTTTTTTCCACGTGTCTTGACATCCAATGTATCCCTGCAAAGTTTGGTGAAGATCTGAGTATGTAGTTTTTGACCTTATATGGAACCTCCTTTCTGAAAATTTGAAAATTCTCAAGAAATTCGTCCATAATCTTGATGTCTCCAATCTCTTGTTTTGTACGTTTTTTCCACGTGTCTTGACATCCAATGTATCCCTGCAAAGTTTGAAGAAGATCTGAGTATGTAGTTTTTGACCTTATATGGAACCTCCTATCTGAAAATTTGAAAATTCTTAAAAAATTCGTCCAAAATCTTGATGTCACCAATCCTATGTTTTGTATGTTTTTTCCACGTGTCTTGACATCCAATGTATCCATGCAAAGTTTGGTGAAGATCTGAGTATGTCGTTTTTGACCTTATCTGGAACCTCCCATCTGAAAATTTGAAAATTCTTAAAAAATTCGTCGAAAATCTTGATGTCTCCGATCTCTTGTTTTGTACGTTTTTTCCACGTGTCTTGACATGCAAAGTATTCCTGCAAAGTTTGGTGAAGATCTGAGTATGTAGTTTTTGACCTCATCTGGAACCTCCTATCTGAAAATTTGAAAATTCTTAAAAAATTCGTCCAAAATTTTGATGTCTCCAATCTCTTGTTTTGTACGTTTTTTCCACGTGTCTTGACATCCAATGTATCCCTGCAATGTTTGGTGAAGATCTGAGTATGTAGTTTTTGACCTTATCTGGAACCTCCCATCTGAAAATTTGAAAATTCCTAAAAAATCCGTCCAAAATCTTGATGACCCCAATCTCTTGTTTTGTACGTTTTTTCCACGTGTCTTGACATCCAATGTATCCCTGCAAAGTTTGGTGAAGATCTGAGTATGTAGTTTTTGACCTTATCTGGAACCTCCTATCTGAAAATTTGAAAATTCTTAAAAAATTCGTCCAAAATCTTGATGTCTCCAATCTCTTGTTTTGTACGTTTTTTCCACGTGTCTTGATATCCAATGTATCCCTGCAAAGTTTGGTGAAGATCTGAGTATGTCGTTTTTGATCTTATCTGGAACATCCTTTCTGAAAATTTGAAAATTGTTAAAAAATTGGTCCAAAATCTTGATGTCTCCAATCTCTTTTTTGTACGTTTTTTCCACGTGTCTTGACATCCAATGTATCCCTGCAAAGTTTGGTGAAGATCTGAGTATGTAGTTTTTGACCTTATCTGGAACCTCCCATCTGAAAATTTGAAAATTCTTAAAAAATTCGACCAAAATCTTGATGTCTCCAATCTTTTGTTTTGTACGTTTTTTCCACGTGTCTTGACACATAATGTATCCATGCAAAGTTTGGTGAAGATCTGAGTATGTAGTTTTTGACCTTATCTGGAACCTCCCATCTGAAAATTTGAAAATTCCTAAAAAATCCGTGCAAAATCTTGATGACCCCAATCTCTTGTTTTGTACGTTTTTTCCACGTGTCTTGACATCCAATGTATCCATGCAAAGTTTGGTGAAGATCTGAGTATGTCGTTTTTGACCTTATCTGGAACCTCCCATCTGAAAATTTGAAAATTCTTAAAAAATTCGTCGAAAATCTTGATGTCTCCAATCTCTTGTTTTGTACGTTTTTTCCACGTGTCTTGACATGCAAAGTATCCCTGCAACGTTTGGTGAAGATCTGAGTATGTAGTTTTTGACCTTATCTGGAACCTCCTATCTGAAAATTTGAAAATTATTCAAAAATTCGTCGAAAATCTTGATGTCTCCAATCTCTTGTTTTGTACGTTTTTTCCACGTGTCTTGACATCCAAAGTATCCCTGCAATGTTTGGTGGAGATCTGAGTATGTAGTTTTTGACCTTATCTGGGACCTCCTATCAGAAAATTTGAAAATTCTTCAAAAATTCGTAAAAAATCTTGATGTCTCCAATCTCTTGTTTTGTACGTTTTTTCCACGTGTCTCGACCTCCAATGTATCCCTGCAAAGTTTGGTGAAGATCTGAGTATGTCGTTTTTGACCTTATCTGGAACATCCTTTCTGAAAATTTGAAAATTCTTAAAAAATTCGTCGAAAATCTTGATGTCTCCAATCTCTTGTTTTGTACGTTTTTTCCACGTGTCTTGACATCAAATGTATCCCTGCAAAGTTTGGTGAAGATCTGAGTATGTAGTTTTTGACCTTATATGGAACCTCCTTTCTGAAAATTTGAAAATTCTCAAGAAATTCGTCCATAATCTTGATGTCTCCAATCTCTTGTTTTGTACGTTTTTTCCACGTGTCTTGACATCCAATGTATCCCTGCAAAGTTTGAAGAAGATCTGAGTATGTAGTTTTTGACCTTATCTGGAACCTCCCATCTGAAAATTTGAAAATTCTTAAAAAATTCGTCGAAAATCTTGATGTCTCCGATCTCTTGTTTTGTACGTTTTTTCCACGTGTCTTGACATGCAAAGTATTCCTGCAAAGTTTGGTGAAGATCTGAGTATGTAGTTTTTGACCTCATCTGGAACCTCCTATCTGAAAATTTGAAAATTCTTAAAAAATTCGTCCAAAATTTTGATGTCTCCAATCTCTTGTTTTGTACGTTTTTTCCACGTGTCTTGACATCCAATGTATCCCTGCAATGTTTGGTGAAGATCTGAGTATGTAGTTTTTGACCTTATCTGGAACCTCCCATCTGAAAATTTGAAAATTCCTAAAAAATCCGTCCAAAATCTTGATGACCCCAATCTCTTGTTTTGTACGTTTTTTCCACGTGTCTTGACATCCAATGTATCCCTGCAAAGTTTGGTGAAGATCTGAGTATGTAGTTTTTGACCTTATCTGGAACCTCCTATCTGAAAATTTGAAAATTCTTAAAAAATTCGTCCAAAATCTTGATGTCTCCAATCTCTTGTTTTGTACGTTTTTTCCACGTGTCTTGATATCCAATGTATCCCTGCAAAGTTTGGTGAAGATCTGAGTATGTCGTTTTTGACCTTATCTGGAACATCCTTTCTGAAAATTTGAAAATTCTTAAAAAATTGGTCCAAAATCTTGATGTCTCCAATCTCTTTTTTGTACGTTTTTTCCACGTGTCTTGACATCCAATGTATCCCTGCAAAGTTTGGTGAAGATCTGAGTATGTAGTTTTTGACCTTATCTGGAACCTCCCATCTGAAAATTTGAAAATTCTTAAAAAATTCGACCAAAATCTTGATGTCTCCAATCTTTTGTTTTGTACGTTTTTTCCACGTGTCTTGACACATAATGTATCCATGCAAAGTTTGGTGAAGATCTGAGTATGTAGTTTTTGACCTTATATGGAACCTCCTATCTGAAAATTTGAAAATTCTTAAAAAATTCGTCCAAAATCTTGATGTCTCCAATCTCTTGTTTTGTACGTTTTTTCCACGTGTCTTGACATCCAATGTATCCCTGCAAAGTTTGGTGAAGATCTGAGTATGTAGTTTTTGACCTTATCTGGAACCTCCCATCTGAAAATTTGAAAATTCCTAAAAAATCCGTGCAAAATCTTGATGACCCCAATCTCTTGTTTTGTACGTTTTTTCCACGTTTCTTGACATCCAATGTATTCCTGCAATGTTTGGTGAAGATCTGAGTATGTAGTTTTTGACCTTATATGGAACCTCCTATCTGAAAATTTGAAAATTCTTAAAAAATTCGACCAAAATCTTGATGTTCCGAATCCTATGTTTTGTATGTTTTTTCCACGTGTCTTGACATCCAATGTATCCATGCAAAGTTTGGTGAAGATCTGAGTATGTAGTTTTTGACCTTATATTGAACCTCCCATCTGAAAATTTGAAAATTGTTAAAAAATTCGTCCAAAATCTTGATGACCCCAATCTCTTGTTTTGTACGTTTTTTCCACGTGTCTTGACATCCAAAGTATCCCTGCAAAGTTTGGTGAAGATCTGAGTATGTAGTTTTTGACCTTATATGGAACCTCCTTTCTGAAAATTTGAGAATTCTTAAAAAATTCGTCCAAAATCTTGATGTCTCCAATCTCTTGTTTTGTACGTTTTTTCCACGTGTCTTGACATCCAATGTATCCATGCAAAGTTTGGTGAAAATCTGAGTATGTCGTTTTTGACCTTATCTGGAACCTCCCATCTGAAAATTTGAAAATTCTTAAAAAATT
This sequence comes from Lepisma saccharinum, assembly GCF_977018435.1. NCBI lineage: Eukaryota > Metazoa > Arthropoda > Insecta > Zygentoma > Lepismatidae > Lepisma > Lepisma saccharinum. Next base: position 739,604 of record NW_028142971.1, on the reverse strand, counting down.
CGTCGAAAATCTTGATGTCTCCAATCTTTTGTTTTGTACGTTTTTTCCACGTGTCTTGACATGCAAAGTATCCCTGCAACGTTTGGTGAAGATCTGAGTATGTAGTTTTTGACCTTATCTGGAACCTCCTATCTGAAAATTTGAAAATTCTTCAAAAATTCGTCGAAAATCTTGATGTCTCCAATCTCTTGTTTTGTACGTTTTTTCCACGTGTCTTGACATCCAATGTATTCCTGCAATGTTTGGTGGAGATCTGAGTATGTAGTTTTAGACCTTATCTGGAACCTCCTATCTGAAAATTTGAAAATTCTTCAAAAATTCGTCCAAAATCTTGATGTCTCCAATCTCTTGTTTTGTACGTTTTTTCCACGTGTCTCGACCTCCAATGGATCCCTGCAAAGTTTGGTGAAGATCTGAGTATGTCGTTTTTGACCTTATCTGGAACATCCTTTCTGAAAATTTGAAAATTCTTAAAAAATTCGTCGAAAATCTTGATGTCTCCAATCTCTTGTTTTGTACGTTTTTTCCACGTGTCTTGACATCCAATGTATCCCTGCAAAGTTTGGTGAAGATCTGAGTATGTAGTTTTTGACCTTATATGGAACCTCCTATCTGAAAATTTGAAAATTCTTAAAAAATTCGTCCAAAATCTTGATGTCTCCAATCTCTTGTTTTGTACGTTTTTTCCACGTGTCTCGACCTCCAATGGATCCCTGCAAAGTTTGGTGAAGATCTGAGTATGTCGTTTTTGACCTTATCTGGAACCTCCCATCTGAAAATTTGAAAATTCTTAAAAAATTCGTCGAAAATCTTGATGTCTCCGATCTCTTGTTTTGTACGTTTTTTCCACGTGTCTTGACATGCAAAGTATTCCTGCAAAGTTTGGTGAATATCTGAGTATGTAGTTTTTGACCTCATCTGGAACCTCCTATCTGAAAATTTGAAAATTCTTAAAAAATTCGTCCAAAATCTTGATGTCTCCAATCTCTTGTTTTGTACGTTTTTTCCACGTGTCTTGACATCCAATGTATCCCTGCAATGTTTGGTGAAGATCTGAGTATGTAGTTTTTGACCTTATCTGGAACCTCCCATCTGAAAATTTGAAAATTCCTAAAAAATCCGTCCAAAATCTTGATGACCCCAATCTCTTGTTTTGTACTTTTTTTCCACGTGTCTTGACATCCAATGTATCCCTGCAAAGTTTGGTGAAGATCTGAGTATGTAGTTTTTGTTCTTATCTGGAACCTCCTATCTGAAAATTTGAAAATTCTTAAAAAATTCGTCCAAAATCTTGATGTCTCCAATCTCTTGTTTTGTACGTTTTTTCCACGTGTCTTGATATCCAATGTATCCCTGCAAAGTTTGGTGAAGATCTGAGTATGTTGTTTTTGACCTTATCTGGAACATCCTTTCTGAAAATTTGAAAATTGTTAAAAAATTCGTCCAAAATCTTGATGTCTCCTATCTCTTGTTTTGTACGTTTTTTCCACGTGTCTTGACATCCAATGTATCCCTGCAAAGTTTGGTGAAGATCTGAGTATGTAGTTTTTGACCTTATCTGGAACCTCCCATCTGAAAATTTGAAAATTCTTAAAAAATTCGACCAATATCTTGATGTCTCCAATCTCTTGTTTTGTACGTTTTTTCCACGTGTCTTGACACATAATGTATCCATGCAAAGTTTGGTGAAGATCTGAGTATGTAGTTTTTGACCTTATATGGAACCTCTTATCTGAAAATTTAAAAATTCTTAAAAAATTCGTCCAAAATCTTGATGTCTCCAATCTCTTGTTTTGTACGTTTTTTCCACGTGTCTTGACATCCAATGTATCCCTGCAAAGTTTGGTGAAGATCTGAGTATGTAGTTTTTGACCTTATCTGGAACCTCCCATCTGAAAATTTGAAAATTCTTAAAAAATTCGACCAAAATCTTGATGTCTCCAATCTTTTGTTTTGTACGTTTTTTCCACGTGTCTTGACACATAATGTATCCATGCAAAGTTTGGTGAAGATCTGAAAATTTGAAAATTCTTAAAAAATTCGTCCAAAATCTTGATGTCTCCAATCTCTTGTTTTGTACGTTTTTTCCACGTGTCTTGACATCCAATGTATCCCTGCAAAGTTTGGTGAAGATCTGAGTATGTTGTTTTTGACCTTATCTGGAACATCCTTTCTGAAAATTTGAAAATTGTTAAAAAATTCGTCCAAAATCTTGATGTCTCCTATCTCTTGTTTTGTACGTTTTTTCCACGTGTCTTGACATCCAATGTATCCCTGCAAAGTTTGGTGAAGATCTGAGTATGTAGTTTTTGACCTTATCTGGAACCTCCCATCTGAAAATTTGAAAATTCTTAAAAAATTCGACCAATATCTTGATGTCTCCAATCTCTTGTTTTGTACGTTTTTTCCACGTGTCTTGACATCCAATGTATCCCTGCAAAGTTTGGTGAAGATCTGAGTATGTAGTTTTTGACCTTATCTGGAACCTCCCATCTGAAAATTTGAAAATTCCTAAAAAATCCGTGCAAAATCTTGATGACCCCAATCTCTTGTTTTGTACGTTTTTTCCACGTGTCTTGACATCCAATGTATCCATGCAAAGTTTGGTGAAGATCTGAGTATGTCGTTTTTGACCTTATCTGGAACCTCCCATCTGAAAATTTGAAAATTCTTAAAAAATTCGTCGAAAATCTTGATGTCTCCAATCTCTTGTTTTGTACGTTTTTTCCACGTGTCTTGACATGCAAAGTATCCCTGCAACGTTTGGTGAAGATCTGAGTATGTAGTTTTTGACCTTATCTGGAACCTCCTATCTGAAAATTTGAAAATTCTTCAAAAATTCGTCGAAAATCTTGATGTCTCCAATCTCTTGTTTTGTACGTTTTTTCCACGTGTCTTGACATCCAATGTATCCCTGCAATGTTTGGTGGAGATCTGAGTATGTAGTTTTTGACCTTATCTGGGACCTCCTATCAGAAAATTTGAAAATTCTTCAAAAATTCTTCCAAAATCTTGATGTCTCCAATCTCTTGTTTTGTACGTTTTTTCCACGTGTCTCGACCTCCAATGTATCCCTGCAAAGTTTGGTGAAGATCTGAGTATGTCGTTTTTGACCTTATCTGGAACATCCTTTCTGAAAATTTGAAAATTCTTAAAAAATTCGTCGAAAATCTTGATGTCTCCAATCTCTTGTTTTGTACGTTTTTTCCACGTGTCTTGACATCCAATGTATCCCTGCAAAGTTTGGTGAAGATCTGAGTATGTAGTTTTTGACCTTATATGGAACCTACTTTCTGAAAATTTGAAAATTCTCAAAAAATTCGTCCATAATCTTGATGTCTCCAATCTCTTGTTTTGTACGTTTTTTCCACGTGTCTTGACATCCAATGTATCCCTGCAAAGTTTGAAGAAGATCTGAGTATGTAGTTTTTGACCTTATATGGAACCTCCTATCTGAAAATTTGAAAATTCTTAAAAAATTCGTCCAAAATCTTGATGTCACCAATCCTATGTTTTGTATGTTTTTTCCACGTGTCTTGACATCCAATGTATCCATGCAAAGTTTGGTGAAGATCTGAGTATGTCGTTTTTGACCTTATCTGGAACCTCCCATCTGAAAATTTGAAAATTCTTAAAAAATTCGTCGAAAATCTTGATGTCTCCGATCTCTTGTTTTGTACGTTTTTTCCACGTGTCTTGACACATAATGTATCCATGCAAAGTTTGGTGAAGATCTGAGTATGTAGTTTTTGACCTTATATGGAACCTCCTATCTGAAAATTTGAAAATTCTTAAAAAATTCGTCCAAAATCTTGATGTCTCCAATCTCTTGTTTTGTACGTTTTTTCCACGTGTCTTGACATCCAATGTATCCCTGCAAAGTTTGGTGAAGATCTGAGTATGTAGTTTTTGACCTTATCTGGAACCTCCCATCTGAAAATTTGAAAATTCCTAAAAAATCCGTCCAAAATCTTGATGACCCCAATCTCTTGTTTTGTACGTTTTTTCCACGTGTCTTGACATCCAATGTATCCCTGCAAAGTTTGGTGAAGATCTGAGTATGTAGTTTTTGACCTTATCTGGAACCTCCTATCTGAAAATTTGAAAATTCTTAAAAAATTCGTCCAAAATCTTGATGTCTCCAATCTCTTGTTTTGTACGTTTTTTCCACGTGTCTTGATATCCAATGTATCCCTGCAAAGTTTGGTGAAGATCTGAGTATGTCGTTTTTGACCTTATCTGGAACATCCTTTCTGAAAATTTGAAAATTCTTAAAAAATTGGTCCAAAATCTTGATGTCTCCAATCTCTTTTTTGTACGTTTTTTCCACGTGTCTTGACATCCAATGTATCCCTGCAAAGTTTGGTGAAGATCTGAGTATGTAGTTTTTGACCTTATCTGGAACCTCCCATCTGAAAATTTGAAAATTCTTAAAAAATTCGACCAAAATCTTGATGTCTCCAATCTTTTGTTTTGTACGTTTTTTCCACGTGTCTTGACACATAATGTATCCATGCAAAGTTTGGTGAAGATCTGAGTATGTAGTTTTTGACCTTATATGGAACCTCCTATCTGAAAATTTGAAAATTCTTAAAAAATTCGTCCAAAATCTTGATGTCTCCAATCTCTTGTTTTGTACGTTTTTTCCACGTGTCTTGACATCCAATGTATCCCTGCAAAGTTTGGTGAAGATCTGAGTATGTAGTTTTTGACCTTATCTGGAACCTCCCATCTGAAAATTTGAAAATTCCTAAAAAATCCGTGCAAAATCTTGATGACCCCAATCTCTTGTTTTGTACGTTTTTTCCACGTTTCTTGACATCCAATGTATTCCTGCAATGTTTGGTGAAGATCTGAGTATGTAGTTTTTGACCTTATATGGAACCTCCTATCTGAAAATTTGAAAATTCTTAAAAAATTCGACCAAAATCTTGATGTTCCGAATCCTATGTTTTGTATGTTTTTTCCACGTGTCTTGACATCCAATGTATCCATGCAAAGTTTGGTGAAGATCTGAGTATGTAGTTTTTGACCTTATATTGAACCTCCCATCTGAAAATTTGAAAATTCTTAAAAAATTCGTCCAAAATCTTGATGACCCCAATCTCTTGTTTTGTACGTTTTTTCCACGTGTCTTGACATCCAAAGTATCCCTGCAAAGTTTGGTGAAGATCTGAGTATGTAGTTTTTGACCTTATATGGAACCTCCTTTCTGAAAATTTGAGAATTCTTAAAAAATTCGTCCAAAATCTTGATGTCTCCAATCTCTTGTTTTGTACGTTTTTTCCACGTGTCTTGACATCCAATGTATCCATGCAAAGTTTGGTGAAGATCTGAGTATGTCGTTTTTGACCTTATCTGGAACCTCCCATCTGAAAATTTGAAAATTCTTAAAAAATTCGTCGAAAATCTTGATGTCTCCAATCTTTTGTTTTGTACGTTTTTTCCACGTGTCTTGACATGCAAAGTATCCCTGCAACGTTTGGTGAAGATCTGAGTATGTAGTTTTTGACCTTATCTGGAACCTCCTATCTGAAAATTTGAAAATTCTTCAAAAATTCGTCGAAAATCTTGATGTCTCCAATCTCTTGTTTTGTACGTTTTTTCCACGTGTCTTGACATCCAATGTATTCCTGCAATGTTTGGTGGAGATCTGAGTATGTAGTTTTAGACCTTATCTGGAACCTCCTATCTGAAAATTTGAAAATTCTTCAAAAATTCGTCCAAAATCTTGATGTCTCCAATCTCTTGTTTTGTACGTTTTTTCCACGTGTCTCGACCTCCAATGGATCCCTGCAAAGTTTGGTGAAGATCTGAGTATGTCGTTTTTGACCTTATCTGGAACATCCTTTCTGAAAATTTGAAAATTCTTAAAAAATTCGTCGAAAATCTTGATGTCTCCAATCTCTTGTTTTGTACGTTTTTTCCACGTGTCTTGACATCCAATGTATCCCTGCAAAGTTTGGTGAAGATCTGAGTATGTAGTTTTTGACCTTATATGGAACCTCCTATCTGAAAATTTGAAAATTCTTAAAAAATTCGTCCAAAATCTTGATGTCTCCAATCTCTTGTTTTGTACGTTTTTTCCACGTGTCTCGACCTCCAATGGATCCCTGCAAAGTTTGGTGAAGATCTGAGTATGTCGTTTTTGACCTTATCTGGAACCTCCCATCTGAAAATTTGAAAATTCTTAAAAAATTCGTCGAAAATCTTGATGTCTCCGATCTCTTGTTTTGTACGTTTTTTCCACGTGTCTTGACATGCAAAGTATTCCTGCAAAGTTTGGTGAATATCTGAGTATGTAGTTTTTGACCTCATCTGGAACCTCCTATCTGAAAATTTGAAAATTCTTAAAAAATTCGTCCAAAATCTTGATGTCTCCAATCTCTTGTTTTGTACGTTTTTTCCACGTGTCTTGACATCCAATGTATCCCTGCAATGTTTGGTGAAGATCTGAGTATGTAGTTTTTGACCTTATCTGGAACCTCCCATCTGAAAATTTGAAAATTCCTAAAAAATCCGTCCAAAATCTTGATGACCCCAATCTCTTGTTTTGTACTTTTTTTCCACGTGTCTTGACATCCAATGTATCCCTGCAAAGTTTGGTGAAGATCTGAGTATGTAGTTTTTGTTCTTATCTGGAACCTCCTATCTGAAAATTTGAAAATTCTTAAAAAATTCGTCCAAAATCTTGATGTCTCCAATCTCTTGTTTTGTACGTTTTTTCCACGTGTCTTGATATCCAATGTATCCCTGCAAAGTTTGGTGAAGATCTGAGTATGTTGTTTTTGACCTTATCTGGAACATCCTTTCTGAAAATTTGAAAATTGTTAAAAAATTCGTCCAAAATCTTGATGTCTCCTATCTCTTGTTTTGTACGTTTTTTCCACGTGTCTTGACATCCAATGTATCCCTGCAAAGTTTGGTGAAGATCTGAGTATGTAGTTTTTGACCTTATCTGGAACCTCCCATCTGAAAATTTGAAAATTCTTAAAAAATTCGACCAATATCTTGATGTCTCCAATCTCTTGTTTTGTACGTTTTTTCCACGTGTCTTGACACATAATGTATCCATGCAAAGTTTGGTGAAGATCTGAGTATGTAGTTTTTGACCTTATATGGAACCTCTTATCTGAAAATTTAAAAATTCTTAAAAAATTCGTCCAAAATCTTGATGTCTCCAATCTCTTGTTTTGTACGTTTTTTCCACGTGTCTTGACATCCAATGTATCCCTGCAAAGTTTGGTGAAGATCTGAGTATGTAGTTTTTGACCTTATCTGGAACCTCCCATCTGAAAATTTGAAAATTCTTAAAAAATTCGACCAAAATCTTGATGTCTCCAATCTTTTGTTTTGTACGTTTTTTCCACGTGTCTTGACACATAATGTATCCATGCAAAGTTTGGTGAAGATCTGAAAATTTGAAAATTCTTAAAAAATTCGTCCAAAATCTTGATGTCTCCAATCTCTTGTTTTGTACGTTTTTTCCACGTGTCTTGACATCCAATGTATCCCTGCAAAGTTTGGTGAAGATCTGAGTATGTTGTTTTTGACCTTATCTGGAACATCCTTTCTGAAAATTTGAAAATTGTTAAAAAATTCGTCCAAAATCTTGATGTCTCCTATCTCTTGTTTTGTACGTTTTTTCCACGTGTCTTGACATCCAATGTATCCCTGCAAAGTTTGGTGAAGATCTGAGTATGTAGTTTTTGACCTTATCTGGAACCTCCCATCTGAAAATTTGAAAATTCTTAAAAAATTCGACCAATATCTTGATGTCTCCAATCTCTTGTTTTGTACGTTTTTTCCACGTGTCTTGACATCCAATGTATCCCTGCAAAGTTTGGTGAAGATCTGAGTATGTAGTTTTTGACCTTATCTGGAACCTCCCATCTGAAAATTTGAAAATTCCTAAAAAATCCGTGCAAAATCTTGATGACCCCAATCTCTTGTTTTGTACGTTTTTTCCACGTGTCTTGACATCCAATGTATCCATGCAAAGTTTGGTGAAGATCTGAGTATGTCGTTTTTGACCTTATCTGGAACCTCCCATCTGAAAATTTGAAAATTCTTAAAAAATTCGTCGAAAATCTTGATGTCTCCAATCTCTTGTTTTGTACGTTTTTTCCACGTGTCTTGACATGCAAAGTATCCCTGCAACGTTTGGTGAAGATCTGAGTATGTAGTTTTTGACCTTATCTGGAACCTCCTATCTGAAAATTTGAAAATTCTTCAAAAATTCGTCGAAAATCTTGATGTCTCCAATCTCTTGTTTTGTACGTTTTTTCCACGTGTCTTGACATCCAATGTATCCCTGCAATGTTTGGTGGAGATCTGAGTATGTAGTTTTTGACCTTATCTGGGACCTCCTATCAGAAAATTTGAAAATTCTTCAAAAATTCTTCCAAAATCTTGATGTCTCCAATCTCTTGTTTTGTACGTTTTTTCCACGTGTCTCGACCTCCAATGTATCCCTGCAAAGTTTGGTGAAGATCTGAGTATGTCGTTTTTGACCTTATCTGGAACATCCTTTCTGAAAATTTGAAAATTCTTAAAAAATTCGTCGAAAATCTTGATGTCTCCAATCTCTTGTTTTGTACGTTTTTTCCACGTGTCTTGACATCCAATGTATCCCTGCAAAGTTTGGTGAAGATCTGAGTATGTAGTTTTTGACCTTATATGGAACCTACTTTCTGAAAATTTGAAAATTCTCAAAAAATTCGTCCATAATCTTGATGTCTCCAATCTCTTGTTTTGTACGTTTTTTCCACGTGTCTTGACATCCAATGTATCCCTGCAAAGTTTGAAGAAGATCTGAGTATGTAGTTTTTGACCTTATATGGAACCTCCTATCTGAAAATTTGAAAATTCTTAAAAAATTCGTCCAAAATCTTGATGTCACCAATCCTATGTTTTGTATGTTTTTTCCACGTGTCTTGACATCCAATGTATCCATGCAAAGTTTGGTGAAGATCTGAGTATGTCGTTTTTGACCTTATCTGGAACCTCCCATCTGAAAATTTGAAAATTCTTAAAAAATTCGTCGAAAATCTTGATGTCTCCGATCTCTTGTTTTGTACGTTTTTTCCACGTGTCTTGACACATAATGTATCCATGCAAAGTTTGGTGAAGATCTGAGTATGTAGTTTTTGACCTTATATGGAACCTCCTATCTGAAAATTTGAAAATTCTTAAAAAATTCGTCCAAAATCTTGATGTCTCCAATCTCTTGTTTTGTACGTTTTTTCCACGTGTCTTGACATCCAATGTATCCCTGCAAAGTTTGGTGAAGATCTGAGTATGTAGTTTTTGACCTTATCTGGAACCTCCCATCTGAAAATTTGAAAATTCCTAAAAAATCCGTGCAAAATCTTGATGACCCCAATCTCTTGTTTTGTACGTTTTTTCCACGTGTCTTGACATCCAATGTATTCCTGCAATGTTTGGTGAAGATCTGAGTATGTAGTTTTTGACCTTATATGGAACCTCCTATCTGAAAATTTGAAAATTCTTAAAAAATTCGACCAAAATCTTGATGTTCCGAATCCTATGTTTTGTATGTTTTTTCCACGTGTCTTGACATCCAATGTATCCATGCAAAGTTTGGTGAAGATCTGAGTATGTAGTTTTTGACCTTATATTGAACCTCCCATCTGAAAATTTGAAAATTCTTAAAAAATTCGTCCAAAATCTTGATGACCCCAATCTCTTGTTTTGTACGTTTTTTCCACGTGTCTTGACATCCAAAGTATCCCTGCAAAGTTTGGTGAAGATCTGAGTATGTAGTTTTTGACCTTATATGGAACCTCCTTTCTGAAAATTTGAGAATTCTTAAAAAATTCGTCCAAAATCTTGATGTCTCCAATCTCTTGTTTTGTACGTTTTTTCCACGTGTCTTGACACATAATGTATCCATGCAAAGTTTGGTGAAGATCTGAGTATGTAGTTTTTGACCTTATATGGAACCTCTTATCTGAAAATTTAAAAATTCTTAAAAAATTCGTCCAAAATCTTGATGTCCCCAATCTCTTGTTTTGTACGTTTTTTCCACGTGTCTTGACATCCAATGTATCCCTGCAAAGTTTGGTGAAGATCTGAGTATGTAGTTTTTGACCTTATCTGGAACCTCCCATCTGAAAATTTGAAAATTCTTAAAAAATTCGACCAAAATCTTGATGTCTCCAATCTTTTGTTTTGTACGTTTTTTCCACGTGTCTTGACACATAATGTATCCATGCAAAGTTTGGTGAAGATCTGAAAATTTGAAAATTCTTAAAAAATTCGTCCAAAATCTTGATGTCTCCAATCTCTTGTTTTGTACGTTTTTTCCACGTGTCTTGACATCCAATGTATCCCTGCAAAGTTTGGTGAAGATCTGAGTATGTTGTTTTTGACCTTATCTGGAACATCCTTTCTGAAAATTTGAAAATTGTTAAAAAATTCGTCCAAAATCTTGATGTCTCCTATCTCTTGTTTTGTACGTTTTTTCCACGTGTCTTGACATCCAATGTATCCCTGCAAAGTTTGGTGAAGATCTGAGTATGTAGTTTTTGACCTTATCTGGAACCTCCCATCTGAAAATTTGAAAATTCTTAAAAAATTCGACCAATATCTTGATGTCTCCAATCTCTTGTTTTGTACGTTTTTTCCACGTGTCTTGACATCCAATGTATCCCTGCAAAGTTTGGTGAAGATCTGAGTATGTAGTTTTTGACCTTATCTGGAACCTCCCATCTGAAAATTTGAAAATTCCTAAAAAATCCGTGCAAAATCTTGATGACCCCAATCTCTTGTTTTGTACGTTTTTTCCACGTGTCTTGACATCCAATGTATCCATGCAAAGTTTGGTGAAGATCTGAGTATGTCGTTTTTGACCTTATCTGGAACCTCCCATCTGAAAATTTGAAAATTCTTAAAAAATTCGTCGAAAATCTTGATGTCTCCAATCTCTTGTTTTGTACGTTTTTTCCACGTGTCTTGACATGCAAAGTATCCCTGCAACGTTTGGTGAAGATCTGAGTATGTAGTTTTTGACCTTATCTGGAACCTCCTATCTGAAAATTTGAAAATTCTTCAAAAATTCGTCGAAAATCTTGATGTCTCCAATCTCTTGTTTTGTACGTTTTTTCCACGTGTCTTGACATCCAATGTATCCCTGCAATGTTTGGTGGAGATCTGAGTATGTAGTTTTTGACCTTATCTGGGACCTCCTATCAGAAAATTTGAAAATTCTTCAAAAATTCTTCCAAAATCTTGATGTCTCCAATCTCTTGTTTTGTACGTTTTTTCCACGTGTCTCGACCTCCAATGTATCCCTGCAAAGTTTGGTGAAGATCTGAGTATGTCGTTTTTGACCTTATCTGGAACATCCTTTCTGAAAATTTGAAAATTCTTAAAAAATTCGTCGAAAATCTTGATGTCTCCAATCTCTTGTTTTGTACGTTTTTTCCACGTGTCTTGACATCCAATGTATCCCTGCAAAGTTTGGTGAAGATCTGAGTATGTAGTTTTTGACCTTATATGGAACCTACTTTCTGAAAATTTGAAAATTCTCAAAAAATTCGTCCATAATCTTGATGTCTCCAATCTCTTGTTTTGTACGTTTTTTCCACGTGTCTTGACATCCAATGTATCCCTGCAAAGTTTGAAGAAGATCTGAGTATGTAGTTTTTGACCTTATATGGAACCTCCTATCTGAAAATTTGAAAATTCTTAAAAAATTCGTCCAAAATCTTGATGTCACCAATCCTATGTTTTGTATGTTTTTTCCACGTGTCTTGACATCCAATGTATCCATGCAAAGTTTGGTGAAGATCTGAGTATGTCGTTTTTGACCTTATCTGGAACCTCCCATCTGAAAATTTGAAAATTCTTAAAAAATTCGTCGAAAATCTTGATGTCTCCGATCTCTTGTTTTGTACGTTTTTTCCACGTGTCTTGACACATAATGTATCCATGCAAAGTTTGGTGAAGATCTGAGTATGTAGTTTTTGACCTTATATGGAACCTCCTATCTGAAAATTTGAAAATTCTTAAAAAATTCGTCCAAAATCTTGATGTCTCCAATCTCTTGTTTTGTACGTTTTTTCCACGTGTCTTGACATCCAATGTATCCCTGCAAAGTTTGGTGAAGATCTGAGTATGTAGTTTTTGACCTTATCTGGAACCTCCCATCTGAAAATTTGAAAATTCCTAAAAAATCCGTGCAAAATCTTGATGACCCCAATCTCTTGTTTTGTACGTTTTTTCCACGTGTCTTGACATCCAATGTATTCCTGCAATGTTTGGTGAAGATCTGAGTATGTAGTTTTTGACCTTATATGGAACCTCCTATCTGAAAATTTGAAAATTCTTAAAAAATTCGACCAAAATCTTGATGTTCCGAATCCTATGTTTTGTATGTTTTTTCCACGTGTCTTGACATCCAATGTATCCATGCAAAGTTTGGTGAAGATCTGAGTATGTAGTTTTTGACCTTATATTGAACCTCCCATCTGAAAATTTGAAAATTCTTAAAAAATTCGTCCAAAATCTTGATGACCCCAATCTCTTGTTTTGTACGTTTTTTCCACGTGTCTTGACATCCAAAGTATCCCTGCAAAGTTTGGTGAAGATCTGAGTATGTAGTTTTTGACCTTATATGGAACCTCCTTTCTGAAAATTTGAGAATTCTTAAAAAATTCGTCCAAAATCTTGATGTCTCCAATCTCTTGTTTTGTACGTTTTTTCCACGTGTCTTGACATCCAATGTATCCATGCAAAGTTTGGTGAAGATCTGAGTATGTCGTTTTTGACCTTATCTGGAACCTCCCATCTGAAAATTTGAAAATTCTTAAAAAATTCGTCGAAAATCTTGATGTCTCCAATCTTTTGTTTTGTACGTTTTTTCCACGTGTCTTGACATGCAAAGTATCCCTGCAACGTTTGGTGAAGATCTGAGTATGTAGTTTTTGACCTTATCTGGAACCTCCTATCTGAAAATTTGAAAATTCTTCAAAAATTCGTCGAAAATCTTGATGTCTCCAATCTCTTGTTTTGTACGTTTTTTCCACGTGTCTTGACATCCAATGTATTCCTGCAATGTTTGGTGGAGATCTGAGTATGTAGTTTTAGACCTTATCTGGAACCTCCTATCTGAAAATTTGAAAATTCTTCAAAAATTCGTCCAAAATCTTGATGTCTCCAATCTCTTGTTTTGTACGTTTTTTCCACGTGTGTCGACCTCCAATGGATCCCTGCAAAGTTTGGTGAAGATCTGAGTATGTCGTTTTTGACCTTATCTGGATCATCCTTTCTGAAAATTTGAAAATTCTTAAAAAATTCGTCGAAAATCTTGATGTCTCCAATCTCTTGTTTTGTACGTTTTTTCCACGTGTCTTGACATCCAATGTATCCCTGCAAAGTTTGGTGAAGATCTGAGTATGTAGTTTTTGACCTTATCTGGAACCTCCTATCTGAAAATTTACAAATTCTTAAAAAATTCGTCCAAAATCTTGATGTCTCCAATCTCTTGTTTTGTACGTTTTTTCCACGTGTCTCGACCTCCAATGGATCCCTGCAAAGTTTGGTGAAGATCTGAGTATGTCGTTTTTGACCTTATCTGGAACCTCCCATCTGAAAATTTGAAAATTCTTAAAAAATTCGTCGAAAATCTTGATGTCTCCGATCTCTTGTTTTGTACGTTTTTTCCACGTGTCTTGACATGCAAAGTATTCCTGCAAAGTTTGGTGAAGATCTGAGTATGTAGTTTTTGACCTCATCTGGAACCTCCTATCTGAAAATTTGAAAATTCTTAAAAAATTCGTCCAAAATCTTGATGTCTCCAATCTCTTGTTTTGTACGTTTTTTCCACGTGTCTTGACATCCAATGTATCCCTGCAATGTTTGGTGAAGATCTGAGTATGTAGTTTTTGACCTTATCTGGAACCTCCCATCTGAAAATTTGAAAATTCCTAAAAAATCCGTCCAAAATCTTGATGACCCCAATCTCTTGTTTTGTACTTTTTTTCCACGTGTCTTGACATCCAATGTATCCCTGCAAAGTTTGGTGAAGATCTGAGTATGTAGTTTTTGATCTTATCTGGAACCTCCTATCTGAAAATTTGAAAATTCTTAAAAAATTCGTCCAAAATCTTGATGTCTCCAATCTCTTGTTTTGTACGTTTTTTCCACGTGTCTTGATATCCAATGTATCCCTGCAAAGTTTGGTGAAGATCTGAGTATGTTGTTTTTGACCTTATCTGGAACATCCTTTCTGAAAATTTGAAAATTGTTAAAAAATTCGTCCAAAATCTTGATGTCTCCTATCTCTTGTTTTGTACGTTTTTTCCACGTGTCTTGACATCCAATGTATCCCTGCAAAGTTTGGTGAAGATCTGAGTATGTAGTTTTTGACCTTATCTGGAACCTCCCATCTGAAAATTTGAAAATTCTTAAAAAATTCGACCAATATCTTGATGTCTCCAATCTCTTGTTTTGTACGTTTTTTCCACGTGTCTTGACACATAATGTATCCATGCAAAGTTTGGTGAAGATCTGAGTATGTAGTTTTTGACCTTATATGGAACCTCCTATCTGAAAATTTAAAAATTCTTAAAAAAATCGTCCAAAATCTTGATGTCTCCAATCTCTTGTTTTGTACGTTTTTTCCACGTGTCTTGACATCCAATGTATCCCTGCAAAGTTTGGTGAAGATCTGAGTATGTAGTTTTTGACCTTATCTGGAACCTCCCATCTGAAAATTTGAAAATTCTTAAAAAATTCGACCAAAATCTTGATGTCTCCAATCTTTTGTTTTGTACGTTTTTTCCACGTGTCTTGACACATAATGTATCCATGCAAAGTTTGGTGAAGATCTGAGTATGAAGTTTTTGACCTTATATGGAACCTCCTATCTGAAAATTTGAAAATTCTTAAAAAATTCGTCCAAAATCTTGATGTCTCCAATCTCTTGTTTTGTACGTTTTTTCCACGTGTCTTGACATCCAATGTATCCCTGCAAAGTTTGGTGAAGATCTGAGTATGTTGTTTTTGACCTTATCTGGAACATCCTTTCTGAAAATTTGAAAATTGTTAAAAAATTCGTCCAAAATCTTGATGTCTCCTATCTCTTGTTTTGTACGTTTTTTCCACGTGTCTTGACATCCAATGTATCCCTGCAAAGTTTGGTGAAGATCTGAGTATGTAGTTTTTGACCTTATCTGGAACCTCCCATCTGAAAATTTGAAAATTCTTAAAAAATTCGACCAATATCTTGATGTCTCCAATCTCTTGTTTTGTACGTTTTTTCCACGTGTCTTGACACATAATGTATCCATGCAAAGTTTGGTGAAGATCTGAGTATGTAGTTTTTGACCTTATATGGAACCTCCTATCTGAAAATTTAAAAATTCTTAAAAAATTCGTCCAAAATCTTGATGTCTCCAATCTCTTGTTTTGTACGTTTTTTCCACGTGTCTTGACATCCAATGTATCCCTGCAAAGTTTGGTGAAGATATGAGTATGTAGTTTTTGACCTTATCTGGAACATCCTTTCTGAAAATTTGAAAATTGTTAAAAAATCCGTCCAAAATCTTGATGACCCCAATCTCTTGTTTTGTACGTTTTTTCCACGTGTCTTGACATTCAATGTATCCCTGCAAAGTTTGGTGAAGATCTGAGTATGTAGTTTTTGACCTTATATGGAACCTCCTTTCTGAAAATTTGAAAATTCTTAAAAAATTCGTCCAAAATCTTGATGTCTCCAATCTCTTGTTTTGTACGTTTTTTCCACGTGTCTTGACATCCAATGTATCCATGCAAAGTTTGGTGAAGATCTGAGTATGTCGTTTTTGACCTTATCTGGAACCTCCCATCTGAAAATTTGAAAATTCTTAAAAAATTCGTCGAAAATCTTGATGTCTCCAATCTCTTGTTTTGTACGTTTTTTCCACGTGTCTTGACATGCAAAGTATCCCTGCAACGTTTGGTGAAGATCTGAGTATGTAGTTTTTGACCTTATCTGGAACCTCCTATCTGAAAATTTGAAAATTCTTCAAAAATTCGTCGAAAATCTTGATGTCTCCAATCTCTTGTTTTGTACGTTTTTTCCACGTGTCTTGACATCCAATGTATCCCTGCAATGTTTGGTTGAGATCTGAGTATGTAGTTTTTGACCTTATCTGGAACCTCCTATCTGAAAATTTGAAAATTCTTCAAAAATTCGTCCAAAATCTTGATGTCTCCAATCTCTTGTTTTGTACGTTTTTTCCACGTGTCTCGACCTCCAATGTATCCCTGCAAAGTTTGGTGAAGATCTGAGTATGTCGTTTTTGACCTTATCTGGAACATCCTTTCTGAAAATTTGAAAATTCTTAAAAAATTCGTCGAAAATCTTGATGTCTCCAATCTCTTGTTTTGTACGTTTTTTCCACGTGTCTTGACATCCAATGTATCCCTGCAAAGTTTGGTGAAGATCTGAGTATGTAGTTTTTGACCTTATATGGAACCTCCTATCTGAAAATTTGAAAATTCTTAAAAAATTCGTCCAAAATCTTGATGTCACCAATCCTATGTTTTGTATGTTTTTTCCACGTGTCTTGACATCCAATGTATCCATGCAAAGTTTGGTGAAGATGTGAGTATGTCGTTTTTGACCTTATCTGGAACCTCCCATCTGAAAATTTGAAAATTCTTAAAAAATTCGTCGAAAAACTTGATGTCTCCGATCTCTTGTTTTGTACGTTTTTTCCACGTGTCTTGACATGCAAAGTATTCCTGCAAAGTTTGGTGAAGATCTGACTATGTAGTTTTTGACCTCATCTGGAACCTCCTATCTGAAAATTTGAAAATTCTTTAAAAATTCGTCCAAAATATTGATGTCTCCAATCTCTTGTTTTGTACGTTTTTTCCACGTGTCTTGACATCCAATGTATCCCTGCAATGTTTGGTGAAGATCTGAGTATGTAGTTTTTGACCTTATCTGGAACCTCCCATCTGAAAATTTGAAAATTCCTAAAAAATCCGTCCAAAATCTTGATGACCCCAATCTCTTGTTTTGTACGTTTTTTCCACGTGTCTTGACATCCATTGTATCCCTGCAAAGTTTGGTGAAGATCTGAGTATGTAGTTTTTGACCTTATCTGGAACCTCCTATCTGAAAATTTGAAAATTCTTAAAAAATTCGTCCAAAATCTTGATGTCTCCAATCTCTTGTTTTGTACGTTTTTTCCACGTGTCTTGATATCCAATGTATCCCTGCAAAGTTTGGTGAAGATCTGAGTATGTCGTTTTTGACCTTATCTGGAACATCCTTTCTGAAAATTTGAAAATTGTTAAAAAATTCGTCCAAAATCTTGATGTCTCCAATCTCTTGTTTTGTACGTTTTTTCCACGTGTCTTGACATCCAATGTATCCCTGCAAAGTTTGGTGAAGATCTGAGTATGTAGTTTTTGACCTTATCTGGAACCTCCCATCTGAAAATTTGAAAATTCTTAAAAAATTCGACCAAAATCTTGATGTCTCCAATCTCTTCTTTTGTACGTTTTTCCCACGTGTCTTGACATGCAAAGTATTCCTGCAAAGTTTGGTGAAGATCTGAGTATGTAGTTTTTGACCTCATCTGGAACCTCCTATCTGAAAATTTGAAAATTCTTAAAAAATTCGTCCAAAATTTTGATGTCTCCAATCTCTTGTTTTGTACGTTTTTTCCACGTGTCTTGACATCCAATGTATCCCTGCAATGTTTGGTGAAGATCTGAGTATGTAGTTTTTGACCTTATCTGGAACCTCCCATCTGAAAATTTGAAAATTCCTAAAAAATCCGTCCAAAATCTTGATGACCCCAATCTCTTGTTTTGTACGTTTTTTCCACGTGTCTTGACATCCAATGTATCCCTGCAAAGTTTGGTGAAGATCTGAGTATGTAGTTTTTGACCTTATCTGGAACCTCCTATCTGAAAATTTGAAAATTCTTAAAAAATTCGTCCAAAATCTTGATGTCTCCAATCTCTTGTTTTGTACGTTTTTTCCACGTGTCTTGATATCCAATGTATCCCTGCAAAGTTTGGTGAAGATCTGAGTATGTCGTTTTTGACCTTATCTGGAACATCCTTTCTGAAAATTTGAAAATTGTTAAAAAATTCGTCCAAAATCTTGATGTCTCCAATCTCTTTTTTGTACGTTTTTTCCACGTGTCTTGACATCCAATGTATCCCTGCAAAGTTTGGTGAAGATCTGAGTATGTAGTTTTTGACCTTATCTGGAACCTCCCATCTGAAAATTTGAAAATTCTTAAAAAATTCGACCAAAATCTTGATGTCTCCAATCTTTTGTTTTGTACGTTTTTTCCACGTGTCTTGACACATAATGTATCCATGCAAAGTTTGGTGAAGATCTGAGTATGTAGTTTTTGACCTTATATGGAACCTCCTATCTGAAAATTTGAAAATTCTTAAAAAATTCGTCCAAAATCTTGATGTCTCCTATCTCTTGTTTTGTACGTTTTTTCCACGTGTCTTGACATCCAATGTATCCCTGCAAAGTTTGGTGAAGATCTGAGTATGTAGTTTTTGACCTTATCTGGAACCTCCCATCTGAAAATTTGAAAATTCCTAAAAAATCCGTGCAAAATCTTGATGACCCCAATCTCTTGTTTTGTACGTTTTTTCCACGTGTCTTGACATCCAATGTATCCATGCAAAGTTTGGTGAAGATCTGAGTATGTCGTTTTTGACCTTATCTGGAACCTCCCATCTGAAAATTTGAAAATTCTTAAAAAATTCGTCGAAAATCTTGATGTCTCCAATCTCTTGTTTTGTACGTTTTTTCCACGTGTCTTGACATGCAAAGTATCCCTGCAACGTTTGGTGAAGATCTGAGTATGTAGTTTTTGACCTTATCTGGAACCTCCTATCTGAAAATTTGAAAATTCTTCAAAAATTCGTCGAAAATCTTGATGTCTCCAATCTCTTGTTTTGTACGTTTTTTCCACGTGTCTTGACATCCAATGTATCCCTGCAATGTTTGGTGGAGATCTGAGTATGTAGTTTTTGACCTTATCTGGGACCTCCTATCAGAAAATTTGAAAATTCTTCAAAAATTCGTCCAAAATCTTGATGTCTCCAATCTCTTGTTTTGTACGTTTTTTCCACGAGTCTCGACCTCCAATGTATCCCTGCAAAGTTTGGTGAAGATCTGAGTATGTCGTTTTTGACCTTATCTGGAACATCCTTTCTGAAAATTTGAAAATTCTTAAAAAATTCGTCGAAAATCTTGATGTCTCCAATCTCTTGTTTTGTACGTTTTTTCCACGTGTCTTGACATCCAATGTATCCCTGCAAAGTTTGGTGAAGATCTGAGTATGTAGTTTTTGACCTTATATGGAACCTCCTTTCTGAAAATTTGAAAATTCTCAAAAAATTCGTCCATAATCTTGATGTCTCCAATCTCTTGTTTTGTACGTTTTTTCCACGTGTCTTGACATCCAATGTATCCCTGCAAAGTTTGGTGAAGATCTGAGTATGTAGTTTTTGACCTTATATGGAACCTCCTATCTGAAAATTTGAAAATTCTTAAAAAATTCGTCCAAAATCTTGATGTCACCAATCCTATGTTTTGTATGTTTTTTCCACGTGTCTTGACATCCAATGTATCCATGCAAAGTTTGGTGAAGATCTGAGTATGTCGTTTTTGACCTTATCTGGAACCTCCCATCTGAAAATTTGAAAATTCTTAAAAAATTCGTCGAAAATCTTGATGTCTCCGATCTCTTGTTTTGTACGTTTTTTCCACGTGTCTTGACATGCAAAGTATTCCTGCAAAGTTTGGTGAAGATCTGAGTATGTAGTTTTTGACCTCATCTGGAACCTCCTATCTGAAAATTTGAAAATTCTTAAAAAATTCGTCCAAAATTTTGATGTCTCCAATCTCTTGTTTTGTACGTTTTTTCCACGTGTCTTGACATCCAATGTATCCCTGCAATGTTTGGTGAAGATCTGAGTATGTAGTTTTTGACCTTATCTGGAACCTCCCATCTGAAAATTTGAAAATTCCTAAAAAATCTGTCCAAAATCTTGATGACCCCAATCTCTTGTTTTGTACGTTTTTTCCACGTGTCTTGACATCCAATGTATCCCTGCAAAGTTTGGTGAAGATCTGAGTATGTAGTTTTTGACCTTATCTGGAACCTCCTATCTGAAAATTTGAAAATTCTTAAAAAATTCGTCCAAAATCTTGATGTCTCCAATCTCTTGTTTTGTACGTTTTTTCCACGTGTCTTGATATCCAATGTATCCCTGCAAAGTTTGGTGAAGTTCTGAGTATGTCGTTTTTGACCTTATCTGGAACATCCTTTCTGAAAATTTGAAAATTGTTAAAAAATTCGTCCAAAATCATGATCTCTCCAATCTCTTTTTTGTACGTTTTTTCCACGTGTCTTGACATCCAATGTATCCCTGCAAAGTTTGGTGAAGATCTGAGTATGTAGTTTTTGACCTTATCTGGAACCTCCCATCTGAAAATTTGAAAATTCTTAAAAAATTCGACCAAAATCTTGATGTCTCCAATCTTTTGTTTTGTACGTTTTTTCCACGTGTCTTGACACATAATGTATCCATGCAAAGTTTGGTGAAGATCTGAGTATGTAGTTTTTGACCTTATATGGAACCTCCTATCTGAAAATTTGAAAATTCTTAAAAAATTCGTCCAAAATCTTGATGTCTCCAATCTCTTGTTTTGTACGTTTTTTCCACGTGTCTTGACATCCAATGTATCCCTGCAAAGTTTGGTGAAGATCTGAGTATGTAGTTTTTGACCT
Source organism: Lepisma saccharinum (assembly GCF_977018435.1). Lineage (NCBI taxonomy): Eukaryota > Metazoa > Arthropoda > Insecta > Zygentoma > Lepismatidae > Lepisma > Lepisma saccharinum. The sequence continues at coordinate 718,809 of NW_028142971.1, read as the reverse complement.
TATCTGGAACCTCCCATCTGAAAATTTGAAAATTCCTAAAAAATCCGTGCAAAATCTTGATGACCCCAATCTCTTGTTTTGTACGTTTTTTCCACGTGTCTTGACATCCAATGTATCCATGCAAAGTTTGGTGAAGATCTGAGTATGTCGTTTTTGACCTTATCTGGAACCTCCCATCTGAAAATTTGAAAATTCTTAAAAAATTCGTCGAAAATCTTGATGTCTCCAATCTCTTGTTTTGTACGTTTTTTCCACGTGTCTTGACATGCAAAGTATCCCTGCAACGTTTGGTGAAGATCTGAGTATGTAGTTTTTGACCTTATCTGGAACCTCCTATCTGAAAATTTGAAAATTCTTCAAAAATTCGTCGAAAATCTTGATGTCTCCAATCTCTTGTTTTGTACGTTTTTTCCACGTGTCTTGACATCCAATGTATCCCTGCAATGTTTGGTGGAGATCTGAGTATGTAGTTTTTGACCTTATCTGGGACCTCCTATCAGAAAATTTGAAAATTCTTCAAAAATTCGTCCAAAATCTTGATGTCTCCAATCTCTTGTTTTGTACGTTTTTTCCACGTGTCTCGACCTCCAATGTATCCCTGCAAAGTTTGGTGAAGATCTGAGTATGTCGTTTTTGACCTTATCTGGAACATCCTTTCTGAAAATTTGAAAATTCTTAAAAAATTCGTCGAAAATCTTGATGTCTCCAATCTCTTGTTTTGTACGTTTTTTCCACGTGTCTTGACATCCAATGTATCCCTGCAAAGTTTGGTGAAGATCTGAGTATGTAGTTTTTGACCTTATATGGAACCTCCTTTCTGAAAATTTGAAAATTCTCAAAAAATTCGTCCATAATCTTGATGTCTCCAATCTCTTGTTTTGTACGTTTTTTCCACGTGTCTTGACATCCAATGTATCCCTGCAAAGTTTGGTGAAGATCTGAGTATGTAGTTTTTGACCTTATATGGAACCTCCTATCTGAAAATTTGAAAATTCTTAAAAAATTCGTCCAAAATCTTGATGTCACCAATCCTATGTTTTGTATGTTTTTTCCACGTGTCTTGACATCCAATGTATCCATGCAAAGTTTGGTGAAGATCTGAGTATGTCGGTTTTGACCTTATCTGGAACCTCCCATCTGAAAATTTGAAAATTCTTAAAAAATTCGTCGAAAATCTTGATGTCTCCGATCTCTTGTTTTGTACGTTTTTTCCACGTGTCTTGACATGCAAAGTATTCCTGCAAAGTTTGGTGAAGATCTGAGTATGTAATTTTTGACCTCATCTGGAACCTCCTATCTGAAAATTTGAAAATTCTTAAAAAATTCGTCCAAAATTTTGATGTCTCCAATCTCTTGTTTTGTACGTTTTTTCCACGTGTCTTGACATCCAATGTATCCCTGCAATGTTTGGTGAAGATCTGAGTATGTAGTTTTTGACCTTATCTGGAACCTCCCATCTGAAAATTTGAAAATTCCTAAAAAATCCGTCCAAAATCTTGATGACCCCAATCTCTTGTTTTGTACGTTTTTTCCACGTGTCTTGACATCCAATGTATCCCTGCAAAGTTTGGTGAAGATCTGAGTATGTAGTTTTTGACCTTATCTGGAACCTCCTATCTGAAAATTTGAAAATTCTTAAAAAATTCGTCCAAAATCTTGATGTCTCCAATCTCTTGTTTTGTACGTTTTTTCCACGTGTCTTGATATCCAATGTATCCCTGCAAAGTTTGGTGAAGATCTGAGTATGTCGTTTTTGACCTTATCTGGAACATCCTTTCTGAAAATTTGAAAATTGTTAAAAAATTCGTCCAAAATCTTGATGTCTCCAATCTCTTTTTTGTACGTTTTTTCCTCGTGTCTTGACATCCAATGTATCCCTTAAAAGTTTGGTGAAGATCTGAGTATGTAGTTTTTGACCTTATCTGGAACCTCCCATCTGAAAATTTGAAAATTCTTAAAAAATTCGACCAAAATCTTGATGTCTCCAATCTTTTGTTTTGTACGTTTTTTCCACGTGTCTTGACATCCAATGTATCCCTGCAAAGTTTGGTGAAGATCTGAGTATGTAGTTTTTGACCTTATATGGAACCTCCTATCTGAAAATTTGAAAATTCTTAAAAAATTCGTCCAAAATCTTGATGTCACCAATCCTATGTTTTGTATGTTTTTTCCACGTGTCTTGACATCCAATGTATCCATGCAAAGTTTGGTGAAGATCTGAGTATGTCGTTTTTGACCTTATCTGGAACCTCCCATCTGAAAATTTGAAAATTCTTAAAAAATTCGTCGAAAATCTTGATGTCTCCGATCTCTTGTTTTGTACGTTTTTTCCACGTGTCTTGACATGCAAAGTATTCCTGCAAAGTTTGGTGAAGATCTGAGTATGTAGTTTTTGACCTCATCTGGAACCTCCTATCTGAAAATTTGAAAATTCTTAAAAAATTCGTCCAAAATTTTGATGTCTCCAATCTCTTGTTTTGTACGTTTTTTCCACGTGTCTTGACATCCAATGTATCCCTGCAATGTTTGGTGAAGATCTGAGTATGTAGTTTTTGACCTTATCTGGAACCTCCCATCTGAAAATTTGAAAATTCCTAAAAAATCCGTCCAAAATCTTGATGACCCCAATCTCTTGTTTTGTACGTTTTTTCCACGTGTCTTGACATCCAATGTATCCCTGCAAAGTTTGGTGAAGATCTGAGTATGTAGTTTTTGACCTTATCTGGAACCTCCTATCTGAAAATTTGAAAATTCTTAAAAAATTCGTCCAAAATCTTGCTGTCTCCAATCTCTTGTTTTGTACGTTTTTTCCACGTGTCTTGATATCCAATGTATCCCTGCAAAGTTTGGTGAAGATCTGAGTATGTCGTTTTTGACCTTATCTGGAACATCCTTTCTGAAAATTTGAAAATTGTTAAAAAATTCGTCCAAAATCTTGATGTCTCCAATCTCTTTTTTGTACGTTTTTTCCACGTGTCTTGACATCCAATGTATCCCTGCAAAGTTTGGTGAAGATCTGAGTATGTAGTTTTTGACCTTATCTGGAACCTCCCATCTGAAAATTTGAAAATTCTTAAAAAATTCGACCAAAATCTTGATGTCTCCAATCTTTTGTTTTGTACGTTTTTTCCACGTGTCTTGACACATAATGTATCCATGCAAAGTTTGGTGAAGATCTGATTAAGTAGTTTTTGACCTTATATGGAACCTCCTATCTGAAAATTTGAAAATTCTTAAAAAATTCGTCCAAAATCTTGATGTCTCCAATCTCTTGTTTTGTACGTTTTTTCCACGTGTCTTGACATCCAATGTATCCCTGCAAAGTTTGGTGAAGATCTGAGTATGTAGTTTTTGACCTTATCTGGAACCTCCCATCTGAAAATTTGAAAATTCCTAAAAAATCCGTGCAAAATCTTGATGACCCCAATCTCTTGTTTTGTACGTTTTTTCCACGTGTCTTGACATCCAATGTATCCATGCAAAGTTTGGTGAAGATCTGAGTATGTCGTTTTTGACCTTATCTGGAACCTCCCATCTGAAAATTTGAAAATTCTTAAAAAATTCGTCGAAAATCTTGATGTCTCCAATCTCTTGTTTTGTACGTTTTTTCCACGTGTCTTGACATCCAATGTATCCCTGCAATGTTTGGTGAAGATCTGAGTATGTAGTTTTTGACCTTATCTGGAACCTCCCATCTGAAAATTTGAAAATTCCTAAAAAATCCGTGCAAAATCTTGATGACCCCAATCTCTTGTTTTGTACGTTTTTTCCACGTGTCTTGACATCCAATGTATCCATGCAAAGTTTGGTGAAGATCTGAGTATGTCGTTTTTGACCTTATCTGGAACCTCCTTTCTGAAAATTTGAAAATTCTCAAAAAATTCGTCCATAATCTTGATGTCTCCAATCTCTTGTTTTGTACGTTTTTTCCACGTGTCTTGACATCCAATGTATCCCTGCAAAGTTTGGTGAAGATCTGAGTATGTAGTTTTTGACCTTATATGGAACCTCCTATCTGAAAATTTGAAAATTCTTAAAAAATTCGTCCAAAATCTTGATGTCACCAATCCTATGTTTTGTATGTTTTTTCCACGTGTCTTGACATCCAATGTATCCATGCAAAGTTTGGTGAAGATCTGAGTATGTCGGTTTTGACCTTATCTGGAACCTCCCATCTGAAAATTTGAAAATTCTTAAAAAATTCGTCGAAAATCTTGATGTCTCCGATCTCTTGTTTTGTACGTTTTTTCCACGTGTCTTGACATGCAAAGTATTCCTGCAAAGTTTGGTGAAGATCTGAGTATGTAATTTTTGACCTCATCTGGAACCTCCTATCTGAAAATTTGAAAATTCTTAAAAAATTCGTCCAAAATTTTGATGTCTCCAATCTCTTGTTTTGTACGTTTTTTCCACGTGTCTTGACATCCAATGTATCCCTGCAATGTTTGGTGAAGATCTGAGTATGTAGTTTTTGACCTTATCTGGAACCTCCCATCTGAAAATTTGAAAATTCCTAAAAAATCCGTCCAAAATCTTGATGACCCCAATCTCTTGTTTTGTACGTTTTTTCCACGTGTCTTGACATCCAATGTATCCCTGCAAAGTTTGGTGAAGATCTGAGTATGTAGTTTTTGACCTTATCTGGAACCTCCTATCTGAAAATTTGAAAATTCTTAAAAAATTCGTCCAAAATCTTGATGTCTCCAATCTCTTGTTTTGTACGTTTTTTCCACGTGTCTTGATATCCAATGTATCCCTGCAAAGTTTGGTGAAGATCTGAGTATGTCGTTTTTGACCTTATCTGGAACATCCTTTCTGAAAATTTGAAAATTGTTAAAAAATTCGTCCAAAATCTTGATGTCTCCAATCTCTTTTTTGTACGTTTTTTCCTCGTGTCTTGACATCCAATGTATCCCTTAAAAGTTTGGTGAAGATCTGAGTATGTAGTTTTTGACCTTATCTGGAACCTCCCATCTGAAAATTTGAAAATTCTTAAAAAATTCGACCAAAATCTTGATGTCTCCAATCTTTTGTTTTGTACGTTTTTTCCACGTGTCTTGACATCCAATGTATCCCTGCAAAGTTTGGTGAAGATCTGAGTATGTAGTTTTTGACCTTATATGGAACCTCCTATCTGAAAATTTGAAAATTCTTAAAAAATTCGTCCAAAATCTTGATGTCACCAATCCTATGTTTTGTATGTTTTTTCCACGTGTCTTGACATCCAATGTATCCATGCAAAGTTTGGTGAAGATCTGAGTATGTCGTTTTTGACCTTATCTGGAACCTCCCATCTGAAAATTTGAAAATTCTTAAAAAATTCGTCGAAAATCTTGATGTCTCCGATCTCTTGTTTTGTACGTTTTTTCCACGTGTCTTGACATGCAAAGTATTCCTGCAAAGTTTGGTGAAGATCTGAGTATGTAGTTTTTGACCTCATCTGGAACCTCCTATCTGAAAATTTGAAAATTCTTAAAAAATTCGTCCAAAATTTTGATGTCTCCAATCTCTTGTTTTGTACGTTTTTTCCACGTGTCTTGACATCCAATGTATCCCTGCAATGTTTGGTGAAGATCTGAGTATGTAGTTTTTGACCTTATCTGGAACCTCCCATCTGAAAATTTGAAAATTCCTAAAAAATCCGTCCAAAATCTTGATGACCCCAATCTCTTGTTTTGTACGTTTTTTCCACGTGTCTTGACATCCAATGTATCCCTGCAAAGTTTGGTGAAGATCTGAGTATGTAGTTTTTGACCTTATCTGGAACCTCCTATCTGAAAATTTGAAAATTCTTAAAAAATTCGTCCAAAATCTTGATGTCTCCAATCTCTTGTTTTGTACGTTTTTTCCACGTGTCTTGATATCCAATGTATCCCTGCAAAGTTTGGTGAAGATCTGAGTATGTCGTTTTTGACCTTATCTGGAACATCCTTTCTGAAAATTTGAAAATTGTTAAAAAATTCGTCCAAAATCTTGATCTCTCCAATCTCTTTTTTGTACGTTTTTTCCACGTGTCTTGACATCCAATGTATCCCTGCAAAGTTTGGTGAAGATCTGAGTATGTAGTTTTTGACCTTATCTGGAACCTCCCATCTGAAAATTTGAAAATTCTTAAAAAATTCGACCAAAATCTTGATGTCTCCAATCTTTTGTTTTGTACGTTTTTTCCACGTGTCTTGACACATAATGTATCCATGCAAAGTTTGGTGAAGATCTGATTAAGTAGTTTTTGACCTTATATGGAACCTCCTATCTGAAAATTTGAAAATTCTTAAAAAATTCGTCCAAAATCTTGATGTCTCCAATCTCTTGTTTTGTACGTTTTTTCCACGTGTCTTGACATCCAATGTATCCCTGCAAAGTTTGGTGAAGATCTGAGTATGTAGTTTTTGACCTTATCTGGAACCTCCCATCTGAAAATTTGAAAATTCCTAAAAAATCCGTGCAAAATCTTGATGACCCCAATCTCTTGTTTTGTACGTTTTTTCCACGTGTCTTGACATCCAATGTATCCATGCAAAGTTTGGTGAAGATCTGAGTATGTCGTTTTTGACCTTATCTGGAACCTCCCATCTGAAAATTTGAAAATTCTTAAAAAATTCGTCGAAAATCTTGATGTCTCCAATCTCTTGTTTTGTACGTTTTTTCCACGTGTCTTGACATGCAAAGTATCCCTGCAACGTTTGGTGAAGATCTGAGTATGTAGTTTTTGACCTTATCTGGAACCTCCTATCTGAAAATTTGAAAATTCTTCAAAAATTCGTCGAAAATCTTGATGTCTCCAATCTCTTGTTTTGTACGTTTTTTCCACGTGTCTTGACATCCAATGTATCCCTGCAATGTTTGGTGGAGATCTGAGTATGTAGTTTTTGACCTTATCTGGGACCTCCTATCAGAAAATTTGAAAATTCTTCAAAAATTCGTCCAAAATCTTGATGTCTCCAATCTCTTGTTTTGTACGTTTTTTCCACGTGTCTCGACCTCCAATGTATCCCTGCAAAGTTTGGTGAAGATCTGAGTATGTCGTTTTTGACCTTATCTGGAACATCCTTTCTGAAAATTTGAAAATTCTTAAAAAATTCGTCGAAAATCTTGATGTCTCCAATCTCTTGTTTTGTACGTTTTTTCCACGTGTCTTGACATCCAATGTATCCCTGCAAAGTTTGGTGAAGATCTGAGTATGTAGTTTTTGACCTTATATGGAACCTCCTTTCTGAAAATTTGAAAATTCTCAAAAAATTCGTCCATAATCTTGATGTCTCCAATCTCTTGTTTTGTACGTTTTTTCCACGTGTCTTGACATCCAATGTATCCCTGCAAAGTTTGGTGAAGATCTGAGTATGTAGTTTTTGACCTTATATGGAACCTCCTATCTGAAAATTTGAAAATTCTTAAAAAATTCGTCCAAAATCTTGATGTCACCAATCCTATGTTTTGTATGTTTTTTCCACGTGTCTTGACATCCAATGTATCCATGCAAAGTTTGGTGAAGATCTGAGTATGTCGGTTTTGACCTTATCTGGAACCTCCCATCTGAAAATTTGAAAATTCTTAAAAAATTCGTCGAAAATCTTGATGTCTCCGATCTCTTGTTTTGTACGTTTTTTCCACGTGTCTTGACATTCAAAGTATTCCTGCAAAGTTTGGTGAAGATCTGAGTATGTAGTTTTTGACCTCATCTGGAACCTCCTATCTGAAAATTTGAAAATTCTTAAAAAATTCGTCCAAAATTTTGATGTCTCCAATCTCTTGTTTTGTACGTTTTTTCCACGTGTCTTGACATCCAATGTATCCCTGCAATGTTTGGTGAAGATCTGAGTATGTAGTTTTTGACCTTATCTGGAACCTCCCATCTGAAAATTTGAAAATTCCTAAAAAATCCGTCCAAAATCTTGATGACCCCAATCTCTTGTTTTGTACGTTTTTTCCACGTGTCTTGACATCCAATGTATCCCTGCAAAGTTTGGTGAAGATCTGAGTATGTAGTTTTTGACCTTATCTGGAACCTCCTATCTGAAAATTTGAAAATTCTTAAAAAATTCGTCCAAAATCTTGATGTCTCCAATCTCTTGTTTTGTACGTTTTTTCCACGTGTCTTGATATCCAATGTATCCCTGCAAAGTTTGGTGAAGATCTGAGTATGTCGTTTTTGACCTTATCTGGAACATCCTTTCTGAAAATTTGAAAATTGTTAAAAAATTCGTGCAAAATCTTGATGTCTCCAATCTCTTTTTTGTACGTTTTTTCCACGTGTCTTGACATCCAATGTATCCCTGCAAAGTTTGGTGAAGATCTGAGTATGTAGTTTTTGACCTTATCTGGAACCTCCCATCTGAAAATTTGAAAATTCTTAAAAAATTCGACCAAAATCTTGATGTCTCCAATCTTTTGTTTTGTACGTTTTTTCCACGTGTCTTGACACATAATGTATCCATGCAAAGTTTGGTGAAGATCTGAGTATGTAGTTTTTGACCTTATATGGAACCTCCTATCTGAAAATTTGAAAATTCTTAAAAAATTCGTCCAAAATCTTGATGTCTCCAATCTCTTGTTTTGTACGTTTTTTCCACGTGTCTTGACATCCAATGTATCCCTGCAAAGTTTGGTGAAGATCTGAGTATGTAGTTTTTGACCTTATCTGGAACCTCCCATCTGAAAATTTGAAAATTCCTAAAAAATCCGTGCAAAATCTTGATGACCCCAATCTCTTGTTTTGTACGTTTTTTCCACGTGTCTTGACATCCAATGTATTCCTGCAATGTTTGGTGAAGATCTGAGTATGTAGTTTTTGACCTTATATGGAACCTCCTATCTGAAAATTTGAAAATTCTTAAAAAATTCGACCAAAATCTTGATGTTCCGAATCCTATGTTTTGTATGTTTTTTCCACGTGTCTTGACATCCAATGTATCCATGCAAAGTTTGGTGAAGATCTGAGTATGTAGTTTTTGACCTTATATTGAACCTCCCATCTGAAAATTTGAAAATTCTTAAAAAATTCGTCCAAAATCTTGATGACCCCAAACTCTTGTTTTGTACGTTTTTTCCACGTGTCTTGACATCCAAAGTATCCCTGCAAAGTTTGGTGAAGATCTGAGTATGTAGTTTTTGACCTTATATGGAACCTCCTTTCTGAAAATTTGAGAATTCTTAAAAAATTCGTCCAAAATCTTGATGTCTCCAATCTCTTGTTTTGTACGTTTTTTCCACGTGTCTTGACATCCAATGTATCCATGCAAAGTTTGGTGAAGATCTGAGTATGTCGTTTTTGACCTTATCTGGAACCTCCCATCTGAAAATTTGAAAATTCTTAAAAAATTCGTCGAAAATCTTGATGTCTCCAATCTTTTGTTTTGTACGTTTTTTCCACGTGTCTTGACATGCAAAGTATCCCTGCAACGTTTGGTGAAGATCTGAGTATGTAGTTTTTGACCTTATCTGGAACCTCCTATCTGAAAATTTGAAAATTCTTCAAAAATTCGTCGAAAATCTTGATGTCTCCAATCTCTTGTTTTGTACGTTTTTTCCACGTGTCTTGACATCCAATGTATTCCTGCAATGTTTGGTGGAGATCTGAGTATGTAGTTTTAGACCTTATCTGGAACCTCCTATCTGAAAATTTGAAAATTCTTCAAAAATTCGTCCAAAATCTTGATGTCTCCAATCTCTTGTTTTGTACGTTTTTTCCACGTGTCTCGACCTCCAATGGATCCCTGCAAAGTTTGGTGAAGATCTGAGTATGTCGTTTTTGACCTTATCTGGAACATCCTTTCTGAAAATTTGAAAATTCTTAAAAAATTCGTCGAAAATCTTGATGTCTCCAATCTCTTGTTTTGTACGTTTTTTCCACGTGTCTTGACATCCAATGTATCCCTGCAAAGTTTGGTGAAGATCTGAGTATGTCGTTTTTGACCTTATCTGGAACCTCCCATCTGAAAATTTGAAAATTCTTAAAAAATTCGTCGAAAATCTTGATGTCTCCGATCTCTTGTTTTGTACGTTTTTTCCACGTGTCTTGACATGCAAAGTATTCCTGCAAAGTTTGGTGAAGATCTGAGTATGTAGTTTTTGACCTCATCTGGAACCTCCTATCTGAAAATTTGAAAATTCTTAAAAAATTCGTCCAAAATCTTGATGTCTCCAATCTCTTGTTTTGTACGTTTTTTCCACGTGTCTTGACATCCAATGTATCCCTGCAATGTTTGGTGAAGATCTGAGTATGTAGTTTTTGACCTTATCTGGAACCTCCCATCTGAAAATTTGAAAATTCCTAAAAAATCCGTCCAAAATCTTGATGACCCCAATCTCTTGTTTTGTACTTTTTTTCCACGTGTCTTGACATCCAATGTATCCCTGCAAAGTTTGGTGAAGATCTGAGTATGTAGTTTTTGATCTTATCTGGAACCTCCTATCTGAAAATTTGAAAATTCTTAAAAAATTCGTCCAAAATCTTGATGTCTCCAATCTCTTGTTTTGTACGTTTTTTCCACGTGTCTTGATATCCAATGTATCCCTGCAAAGTTTGGTGAAGATCTGAGTATGTTGTTTTTGACATTATCTGGAACATCCTTTCTGAAAATTTGAAAATTGTTAAAAAATTCGTCCAAAATCTTGATGTCTCCTATCTCTTGTTTTGTACGTTTTTTCCACGTGTCTTGACATCCAATGTATCCCTGCAAAGTTTGGTGAAGATCTGAGTATGTAGTTTTTGACCTTATCTGGAACCTCCCATCTGAAAATTTGAAAATTCTTAAAAAATTCGACCAATATCTTGATGTCTCCAATCTTTTGTTTTGTACGTTTTTTCCACGTGTCTTGACACATAATGTATCCATGCAAAGTTTGGTGAAGATCTGAGTATGAAGTTTTTGACCTTATATGGAACCTCCTATCTGAAAATTTGAAAATTCTTAAAAAATTCGTCCAAAATTTTGATGTCTCCAATCTCTTGTTTTGTACGTTTTTTCCAAGTGTCTTGACATCCAATGTATCCCTGCAATGTTTGGTGAAGATCTGAGTATGTAGTTTTTGACCTTATCTGGAACCTCCCATCTGAAAATTTGAAAATTCCTAAAAAATCCGTCCAAAATCTTGATGACCCCAATCTCTTGTTTTGTACGTTTTTTCCACGTGTCTTGACATCCAATGTATCCCTGCAAAGTTTGGTGAAGATCTGAGTATGTAGTTTTTGACCTTATCTGGAACCTCCTATCTGAAAATTTGAAAATTCTTAAAAAATTCGTCCAAAATCTTGATGTCTCCAATCTCTTGTTTTGTACGTTTTTTCCACGTGTCTTGATATCCAATCTATCCCTGCAAAGTTTGGTGAAGATCTGAGTATGTCGTTTTTGACCTTATCTGGAACATCCTTTCTGAAAATTTGAAAATTGTTAAAAAATTCGTCCAAAATCTTGATGTCTCCAATCTCTTTTTTGTACGTTTTTTCCACGTGTCTTGACATCCAATGTATCCCTGCAAAGTTTGGTGAAGATCTGAGTATGTAGTTTTTGACCTTATCTTGAACCTCCCATCTGAAAATTTGAAAATTCTTAAAAAATTCGACCAAAATCTTGATGTCTCCAATCTTTTGTTTTGTACGTTTTTTCCACGTGTCTTGACACATAATGTATCCATGCAAAGTTTGGTGAAGATCTGAGTATGTAGTTTTTGACCTTATATGGAACCTCCTATCTGAAAATTTGAAAATTCTTAAAAAATTCGTCCAAAATCTTGATGTCTCCAATCTCTTGTTTTGTACGTTTTTTCCACGTGTCTTGACATCCAATGTATCCCTGCAAAGTTTGGTGAAGATCTGAGTATGTAGTTTTTGACCTTATCTGGAACCTCCCATCTGAAAATTTGAAAATTCCTAAAAAATCCGTGCAAAATCTTGATGACCCCAATCTCTTGTTTTGTACGTTTTTTCCACGTGTCTTGACATCCAATGTATCCATGCAAAGTTTGGTGAAGATCTGAGTATGTCGTTTTTGACCTTATCTGGAACCTCCCATCTGAAAATTTGAAAATTCTTAAAAAATTCGTCGAAAATCTTGATGTCTCCAATCTCTTGTTTTGTACGTTTTTTCCACGTGTCTTGACATGCAAAGTATCCCTGCAACGTTTGGTGAAGATCTGAGTATGTAGTTTTTGACCTTATCTGGAACCTCCTATCTGAAAATTTGAAAATTCTTCAAAAATTCGTCGAAAATCTTGATGTCTCCAATCTCTTGTTTTGTACGTTTTTTCCACGTGTCTTGACATCCAATGTATCCCTGCAATGTTTGGTGGAGATCTGAGTATGTAGTTTTTTACCTTATCTGGGACCTCCTATCAGAAAATTTGAAAATTCTTCAAAAATTCGTCCAAAATCTTGATGTCTCCAATCTCTTGTTTTGTACGTTTTTTCCACGTGTCTCGACCTCCAATGTATCCCTGCAAAGTTTGGTGAAGATCTGAGTATGTCGTTTTTGACCTTATCTGGAACATCCTTTCTGAAAATTTGAAAATTCTTAAAAAATTCGTCGAAAATCTTGATGTCTCCAATCTCTTGTTTTGTACGTTTTTTCCACGTGTCTTGACATCCAATGTATCCCTGCAAAGTTTGGTGAAGATCTGAGTATGTAGTTTTTGACCTTATATGGAACCTCCTTTCTGAAAATTTGAAAATTCTCAAAAAATTCGTCCATAATCTTGATGTCTCCAATCTCTTGTTTTGTACGTTTTTTCCACGTGTCTTGACATCCAATGTATCCCTGCAAAGTTTGGTGAAGATCTGAGTATGTAGTTTTTGACCTTATATGGAACCTCCTATCTGAAAATTTGAAAATTCTTAAAAAATTCGTCCAAAATCTTGATGTCACCAATCCTATGTTTTGTATGTTTTTTCCACGTGTCTTGACATCCAATGTATCCATGCAAAGTTTGGTGAAGATCTGAGTATGTCGTTTTTGACCTTATCTGGAACCTCCCATCTGAAAATTTGAAAATTCTTAAAAAATTCGTCGAAAATCTTGATGTCTCCGATCTCTTGTTTTGTACGTTTTTTCCACGTGTCTTGACATGCAAAGTATTCCTGCAAAGTTTGGTGAAGATCTGAGTATGTAGTTTTTGACCTCATCTGGAACCTCCTATCTGAAAATTTGAAAATTCTTAAAAAATTCGTCCAAAATTTTGATGTCTCCAATCTCTTGTTTTGTACGTTTTTTCCACGTGTCTTGACATCCAATGTATCCCTGCAATGTTTGGTGAAGATCTGAGTATGTAGTTTTTGACCTTATCTGGAACCTCCCATCTGAAAATTTGAAAATTCCTAAAAAATCCGTCCAAAATCTTGATGACCCCAATCTCTTGTTTTGTACGTTTTTTCCACGTGTCTTGACATCCAATGTATCCCTGCAAAGTTTGGTGAAGATCTGAGTATGTAGTTTTTGACCTTATCTGGAACCTCCTATCTGAAAATTTGAAAATTCTTAAAAAATTCGTCCAAAATCTTGATGTCTCCAATCTCTTGTTTTGTACGTTTTTTCCACGTGTCTTGATATCCAATGTATCCCTGCAAAGTTTGGTGAAGATCTGAGTATGTCGTTTTTGACCTTATCTGGAACATCCTTTCTGAAAATTTGAAAATTGTTAAAAAATTCGTCCAAAATCTTGATGTCTCCAATCTCTTTTTTGTACGTTTTTTCCACGTGTCTTGACATCCAATGTATCCCTGCAAAGTTTGGTGAAGATCTGAGTATGTAGTTTTTGACCTTATCTGGAACCTGCCATCTGAAAAATTGAAAATTCTTAAAAAATTCGACCAAAATCTTGATGTCTCCAATCTTTTGTTTTGTACGTTTTTTCCACGTGTCTTGACACATAATGTATCCATGCAAAGTTTGGTGAAGATCTGAGTATGTAGTTTTTGACCTTATATGGAACCTCCTATCTGAAAATTTGAAAATTCTTAAAAAATTCGTCCAAAATCTTGATGTCTCCAATCTCTTGTTTTGTACGTTTTTTCCACGTGTCTTGACATCCAATGTATCCCTGCAAAGTTTGGTGAAGATCTGAGTATGTAGTTTTTGACCTTATCTGGAACCTCCCATCTGAAAATTTGAAAATTCCTAAAAAATCCGTGCAAAATCTTGATGACCCCAATCTCTTGTTTTGTACGTTTTTTCCACGTGTCTTGACATCCAATGTATTCCTGCAATGTTTGGTGAAGATCTGAGTATGTAGTTTTTGACCTTATATGGAACCTCCTATCTGAAAATTTGAAAATTCTTAAAAAATTCGACCAAAATCTTGATGTTCCGAATCCTATGTTTTGTATGTTTTTTCCACGTGTCTTGACATCCAATGTATCCATGCAAAGTTTGGTGAAGATCTGAGTATGTAGTTTTTGACCTTATATTGAACCTCCCATCTGAAAATTTGAAAATTCTTAAAAAATTCGTCCAAAATCTTGATGACCCCAATCTCTTGTTTTGTACGTTTTTTCCACGTGTCTTGACATCCAAAGTATCCCTGCAAAGTTTGGTGAAGATCTGAGTATGTAGTTTTTGACCTTATATGGAACCTCCTTTCTGAAAATTTGAGAATTCTTAAAAAATTCGTCCAAAATCTTGATGTCTCCAATCTCTTGTTTTGTACGTTTTTTCCACGTGTCTTGACATCCAATGTATCCATGCAAAGTTTGGTGAAGATCTGAGTATGTCGTTTTTGACCTTATCTGGAACCTCCCATCTGAAAATTTGAAAATTCTTAAAAAATTCGTCGAAAATCTTGATGTCTCCAATCTTTTGTTTTGTACGTTTTTTCCACGTGTCTTGACATGCAAAGTATCCCTGCAACGTTTGGTGAAGATCTGAGTATGTAGTTTTTGACCTTATCTGGAACCTCCTATCTGAAAATTTGAAAATTCTTCAAAAATTCGTCGAAAATCTTGATGTCTCCAATCTCTTGTTTTGTACGTTTTTTCCACGTGTCTTGACATCCAATGTATTCCTGCAATGTTTGGTGGAGATCTGAGTATGTAGTTTTAGACCTTATCTGGAACCTCCTATCTGAAAATTTGAAAATTCTTCAAAAATTCGTCCAAAATCTTGATGTCTCCAATCTCTTGTTTTGTACGTTTTTTCCACGTGTCTCGACCTCCAATGGATCCCTGCAAAGTTTGGTGAAGATCTGAGTATGTCGTTTTTGACCTTATCTGGAACATCCTTTCTGAAAATTTGAAAATTCTTAAAAAATTCGTCGAAAATCTTGATGTCTCCAATCTCTTGTTTTGTACGTTTTTTCCACGTGTCTTGACATCCAATGTATCCCTGCAAAGTTTGGTGAAGATCTGAGTATGTAGTTTTTGACCTTATATGGAACCTCCTATCTGAAAATTTGAAAATTCTTAAAAAATTCGTCCAAAATCTTGATGTCTCCAATCTCTTGTTTTGTACGTTTTTTCCACGTGTCTCGACCTCCAATGGATCCCTGCAAAGTTTGGTGAAGATCTGAGTATGTCGTTTTTGACCTTATCTGGAACCTCCCATCTGAAAATTTGAAAATTCTTAAAAAATTCGTCGAAAATCTTGATGTCTCCGATCTCTTGTTTTGTACGTTTTTTGCACGTGTCTTGACATGCAAAGTATTCCTGCAAAGTTTGGTGAAGATCTGAGTATGTAGTTTTTGACCTCATCTGGAACCTCCTATCTGAAAATTTGAAAATTCTTAAAAAATTCGTCCAAAATCTTGATGTCTCCAATCTCTTGTTTTGTACGTTTTTTCCACGTGTCTTGACATCCAATGTATCCCTGCAATGTTTGGTGAAGATCTGAGTATGTAGTTTTTGACCTCATCTGGAACCTCCTATCTGAAAATTTGAAAATTCTTAAAAAATTCGTCCAAAATTTTGATGTCTCCAATCTCTTGTTTTGTACGTTTTTTCCACGTGTCTTGACATCCAATGTATCCCTGCAATGTTTGGTGAAGATCTGAGTATGTAGTTTTTGACCTTATCTGGAACCTCCCATCTGAAAATTTGAAAATTCCTAAAAAATCCGTCCAAAATCTTGATGACCCCAATCTCTTGTTTTGTACGTTTTTTCCACGTGTCTTGACATCCAATGTATCCCTGCAAAGTTTGGTGAAGATCTGAGTATGTAGTTTTTGACCTTATCTGGAACCTCCTATCTGAAAATTTGAAAATTCTTAAAAAATTCGTCCAAAATCTTGATGTCTCCAATCTCTTGTTTTGTACGTTTTTTCCACGTGTCTTGATATCCAATGTATCCCTGCAAAGTTTGGTGAAGATCTGAGTATGTCGTTTTTGACCTTATCTGGAACATCCTTTCTGAAAATTTGAAAATTGTTAAAAAATTCGTGCAAAATCTTGATGTCTCCAATCTCTTTTTTGTACGTTTTTTCCACGTGTCTTGACATCCAATGTATCCCTGCAAAGTTTGGTGAAGATCTGAGTATGTAGTTTTTGACCTTATCTGGAACCTCCCATCTGAAAATTTGAAAATTCTTAAAAAATTCGACCAAAATCTTGATGTCTCCAATCTTTTGTTTTGTACGTTTTTTCCACGTGTCTTGACACATAATGTATCCATGCAAAGTTTGGTGAAGATCTGAGTATGTAGTTTTTGACCTTATATGGAACCTCCTATCTGAAAATTTGAAAATTCTTAAAAAATTCGTCCAAAATCTTGATGTCTCCAATCTCTTGTTTTGTACGTTTTTTCCACGTGTCTTGACATCCAATGTATCCCTGCAAAGTTTGGTGAAGATCTGAGTATGTAGTTTTTGACCTTATCTGGAACCTCCCATCTGAAAATTTGAAAATTCCTAAAAAATCCGTGCAAAATCTTGATGACCCCAATCTCTTGTTTTGTACGTTTTTTCCACGTGTCTTGACATCCAATGTATTCCTGCAATGTTTGGTGAAGATCTGAGTATGTAGTTTTTGACCTTATATGGAACCTCCTATCTGAAAATTTGAAAATTCTTAAAAAATTCGACCAAAATCTTGATGTTCCGAATCCTATGTTTTGTATGTTTTTTCCACGTGTCTTGACATCCAATGTATCCATGCAAAGTTTGGTGAAGATCTGAGTATGTAGTTTTTGACCTTATATTGAACCTCCCATCTGAAAATTTGAAAATTCTTAAAAAATTCGTCCAAAATCTTGATGACCCCAAACTCTTGTTTTGTACGTTTTTTCCACGTGTCTTGACATCCAAAGTATCCCTGCAAAGTTTGGTGAAGATCTGAGTATGTAGTTTTTGACCTTATATGGAACCTCCTTTCTGAAAATTTGAGAATTCTTAAAAAATTCGTCCAAAATCTTGATGTCTCCAATCTCTTGTTTTGTACGTTTTTTCCACGTGTCTTGACATCCAATGTATCCATGCAAAGTTTGGTGAAGATCTGAGTATGTCGTTTTTGACCTTATCTGGAACCTCCCATCTGAAAATTTGAAAATTCTTAAAAAATTCGTCGAAAATCTTGATGTCTCCAATCTTTTGTTTTGTACGTTTTTTCCACGTGTCTTGACATGCAAAGTATCCCTGCAACGTTTGGTGAAGATCTGAGTATGTAGTTTTTGACCTTATCTGGAACCTCCTATCTGAAAATTTGAAAATTCTTCAAAAATTCGTCGAAAATCTTGATGTCTCCAATCTCTTGTTTTGTACGTTTTTTCCACGTGTCTTGACATCCAATGTATTCCTGCAATGTTTGGTGGAGATCTGAGTATGTAGTTTTAGACCTTATCTGGAACCTCCTATCTGAAAATTTGAAAATTCTTCAAAAATTCGTCCAAAATCTTGATGTCTCCAATCTCTTGTTTTGTACGTTTTTTCCACGTGTCTCGACCTCCAATGGATCCCTGCAAAGTTTGGTGAAGATCTGAGTATGTCGTTTTTGACCTTATCTGGAACATCCTTTCTGAAAATTTGAAAATTCTTAAAAAATTCGTCGAAAATCTTGATGTCTCCAATCTCTTGTTTTGTACGTTTTTTCCACGTGTCTTGACATCCAATGTATCCCTGCAAAGTTTGGTGAAGATCTGAGTATGTCGTTTTTGACCTTATCTGGAACCTCCCATCTGAAAATTTGAAAATTCTTAAAAAATTCGTCGAAAATCTTGATGTCTCCGATCTCTTGTTTTGTACGTTTTTTCCACGTGTCTTGACATGCAAAGTATTCCTGCAAAGTTTGGTGAAGATCTGAGTATGTAGTTTTTGACCTCATCTGGAACCTCCTATCTGAAAATTTGAAAATTCTTAAAAAATTCGTCCAAAATCTTGATGTCTCCAATCTCTTGTTTTGTACGTTTTTTCCACGTGTCTTGACATCCAATGTATCCCTGCAATGTTTGGTGAAGATCTGAGTATGTAGTTTTTGACCTTATCTGGAACCTCCCATCTGAAAATTTGAAAATTCCTAAAAAATCCGTCCAAAATCTTGATGACCCCAATCTCTTGTTTTGTACTTTTTTTCCACGTGTCTTGACATCCAATGTATCCCTGCAAAGTTTGGTGAAGATCTGAGTATGTAGTTTTTGATCTTATCTGGAACCTCCTATCTGAAAATTTGAAAATTCTTAAAAAATTCGTCCAAAATCTTGATGTCTCCAATCTCTTGTTTTGTACGTTTTTTCCACGTGTCTTGATATCCAATGTATCCCTGCAAAGTTTGGTGAAGATCTGAGTATGTTGTTTTTGACATTATCTGGAACATCCTTTCTGAAAATTTGAAAATTGTTAAAAAATTCGTCCAAAATCTTGATGTCTCCTATCTCTTGTTTTGTACGTTTTTTCCACGTGTCTTGACATCCAATGTATCCCTGCAAAGTTTGGTGAAGATCTGAGTATGTAGTTTTTGACCTTATCTGGAACCTCCCATCTGAAAATTTGAAAATTCTTAAAAAATTCGACCAATATCTTGATGTCTCCAATCTCTTGTTTTGTACGTTTTTTCCACGTGTCTTGACACATAATGTATCCATGCAAAGTTTGGTGAAGATCTGAGTATGTAGTTTTTGACCTTATATGGAACCTCCTATCTGAAAATTTAAAAATTCTTAAAAAATTCGTCCAAAATCTTGATGTCTCCAATCTCTTGTTTTGTACGTTTTTTCCACGTGTCTTGACATCCAATGTATCCCTGCAAAGTTTGGTGAAGATCTGAGTATGTAGTTTTTGACCTTATCTGGAACCTCCCATCTGAAAATTTGAAAATTCTTAAAAAATTCGACCAAAATCTTGATGTCTCCAATCTTTTGTTTTGTACGTTTTTTCCACGTGTCTTGACACATAATGTATCCATGCAAAGTTTGGTGAAGATCTGAGAATGTAGTTTTTGACCTTATATGGAACCTCCTATCTGAAAATTTGAAAATTCTTAAAAAATTCGTCCAAAATCTTGATGTCTCCAATCTCTTGTTTTGTAATTTTTTTCCACGTGTCTTGACATCCAATGTATCCCTGCAAAGTTTGGTGAAGATCTGAGTATGTAGTTTTTGTCCTTATCTGGAACCTCCCATCTGAAAATTTGAAAATTCCTAAAAAATCCGTGCAAAATCTTGATGACCCCAATCTCTTGTTTTGTACGTTTTTTCCACGTGTCTTGACATCCAATGTATTCCTGCAATGTTTGGTGAAGATCTGAGTATGTAG
Source organism: Lepisma saccharinum (assembly GCF_977018435.1). NCBI lineage: Eukaryota > Metazoa > Arthropoda > Insecta > Zygentoma > Lepismatidae > Lepisma > Lepisma saccharinum. The sequence goes on along the minus strand of NW_028142971.1, from coordinate 699,147 downwards.
TTTTTGACCTTATATGGAACCTCCTATCTGAAAATTTGAAAATTCTTAAAAAATTCGACCAAAATCTTGATATTCCGAATCCTATGTTTTGTATGTTTTTTCCACGTGTCTTGACATCCAATGTATCCATGCAAAGTTTGGTGAAGATCTGAGTATGTAGTTTTTGACCTTATATTGAACCTCCCATCTGAAAATTTGAAAATTCTTAAAAAATTCGTCCAAAATCTTGATGACCCCAATCTCTTGTTTTGTACGTTTCTTCCACGTGTCTTGACATCCAAAGTATCCCTGCAAAGTTTGGTGAAGATCTGAGTATGTAGTTTTTGACCTTATATGGAATCTCCTTTCTGAAAATTTGAGAATTCTTAAAAAATTCGTCCAAAATCTTGATGTCTCCAATCTCTTGTTTTGTACGTTTTTTCCACGTGTCTTGACATCCAATGTATCCATGCAAAGTTTGGTGAAGATCTGAGTATGTCGTTTTTGACCTTATCTGGAACCTCCCATCTGAAAATTTGAAAATTCTTAAAAAATTCGTCGAAAATCTTGATGTCTCCAATCTTTTGTTTTGTACGTTTTTTCCACGTGTCTTGACATGCAAAGTATCCCTGCAACGTTTGGTGAAGATCTGAGTATGTAGTTTTTGACCTTATCTGGAACCTCCTATCTGAAAATTTGAAAATTCTTCAAAAATTCGTCGAAAATCTTGATGTCTCCAATCTCTTGTTTTGTACGTTTTTTCCACGTGTCTTGACATCCAATGTATTCCTGCAATGTTTGGTGGAGATCTGAGTATGTAGTTTTAGACCTTATCTGGAACCTCCTATCTGAAAATTTGAAAATTCTTCAAAAATTCGTCCAAAATCTTGATGTCTCCAATCTCTTGTTTTGTACGTTTTTTCCACGTGTCTCGACCTCCAATGGATCCCTGCAAAGTTTGGTGAAGATCTGAGTATGTCGTTTTTGACCTTATCTGGAACATCCTTTCTGAAAATTTGAAAATTCTTAAAAAATTCGTCGAAAATCTTGATGTCTCCAATCTCTTGTTTTGTACGTTTTTTCCACGTGTCTTGACATCCAATGTATCCCTGCAAAGTTTGGTGAAGATCTGAGTATGTAGTTTTTGACCTTATATGGAACCTCCTATCTGAAAATTTGAAAATTCTTAAAAAATTCGTCCAAAATCTTGATGTCTCCAATCTCTTGTTTTGTACGTTTTTTCCACGTGTCTCGACCTCCAATGGATCCCTGCAAAGTTTGGTGAAGATCTGAGTATGTCGTTTTTGACCTTATCTGGAACCTCCCATCTGAAAATTTGAAAATTCTTAAAAAAATTCGTCGAAAATCTTGATGTCTCCGATCTCTTGTTTTGTACGTTTTTTCCACGTGTCTTGACATGCAAAGTATTCCTGCAAAGTTTGGTGAAGATCTGAGTATGTAGTTTTTGACCTCATCTGGAACCTCCTATCTGAAAATTTGAAAATTCTTAAAAAATTCGTCCAAAATCTTGATGTCTCCAATCTCTTGTTTTGTACGTTTTTTCCACGTGTCTTGACATCCAATGTATCCCTGCAATGTTTGGTGAAGATCTGAGTATGTAGTTTTTGACCTTATCTGGAACCTCCCATCTGAAAATTTGAAAATTCCTAAAAAATCCGTCCAAAATCTTGATGACCCCAATCTCTTGTTTTGTACTTTTTTTCCACGTGTCTCGACCTCCAATGTATCCCTGCAAAGTTTGGTGAAGATCTGAGTATGTAGTTTTTGACCTTATATGGAACCTCCTATCTGAAAATTTGAAAATTCTTAAAAAATTCGTCCAAAATCTTGGTGTCACCAATCCTATGTTTTGTATGTTTTTCCACGTGTCTTGACATCCAATGTATCCATGCAAAGTTTGGTGAAGATCTGAGTATGTCGTTTTTGACCTTATCTGGAACCTCCCATCTGAAAATTTGAAAATTCTTAAAAAATTCGTCGAAAATCTTGATGTCTCCGATCTCTTGTTTTGTACGTTTTTTCCACGTGTCTTGACATGCAAAGTATTCCTGCAAAGTTTGGTGAAGATCTGAGTATGTAGTTTTTGACCTCATCTGGAACCTCCTATCTGAAAATTTGAAAATTCTTAAAAAATTCGTCCAAAATTTTGATGTCTCCAATCTCTTGTTTTGTACGTTTTTTCCAAGTGTCTTGACATCCAATGTATCCCTGCAATGTTTGGTGAAGATCTGAGTATGTAGTTTTTGACCTTATCTGGAACCTCCCATCTGAAAATTTGAAAATTCCTAAAAAATCCGTCCAAAATCTTGATGACCCCAATCTCTTGTTTTGTACGTTTTTTCCACGTGTCTTGACATCCAATGTATCCCTGCAAAGTTTGGTGAAGATCTGAGTATGTAGTTTTTGACCTTATCTGGAACCTCCTATCTGAAAATTTGAAAATTCTTAAAAAATTCGTCCAAAATCTTGATGTCTCCAATCTCTTGTTTTGTACGTTTTTTCCACGTGTCTTGATATCCAATCTATCCCTGCAAAGTTTGGTGAAGATCTGAGTATGTCGTTTTTGACCTTATCTGGAACATCCTTTCTGAAAATTTGAAAATTGTTAAAAAATTCGTCCAAAATCTTGATGTCTCCAATCTCTTTTTTGTACGTTTTTTCCACGTGTCTTGACATCCAATGTATCCCTGCAAAGTTTGGTGAAGATCTGAGTATGTAGTTTTTGACCTTATCTTGAACCTCCCATCTGAAAATTTGAAAATTCTTAAAAAATTCGACCAAAATCTTGATGTCTCCAATCTTTTGTTTTGTACGTTTTTTCCACGTGTCTTGACACATAATGTATCCATGCAAAGTTTGGTGAAGATCTGAGTATGTAGTTTTTGACCTTATATGGAACCTCCTATCTGAAAATTTGAAAATTCTTAAAAAATTCGTCCAAAATCTTGATGTCTCCAATCTCTTGTTTTGTACGTTTTTTCCACGTGTCTTGACATCCAATGTATCCCTGCAAAGTTTGGTGAAGATCTGAGTATGTAGTTTTTGACCTTATCTGGAACCTCCCATCTGAAAATTTGAAAATTCCTAAAAAATCCGTGCAAAATCTTGATGACCCCAATCTCTTGTTTTGTACGTTTTTTCCACGTGTCTTGACATTCAATGTATCCATGCAAAGTTTGGTGAAGATCTGAGTATGTCGTTTTTGACCTTATCTGGAACCTCCCATCTGAAAATTTGAAAATTCTTAAAAAATTCGTCGAAAATCTTGATGTCTCCAATCTCTTGTTTTGTACGTTTTTTCCACGTGTCTTGACATGCAAAGTATCCCTGCAACGTTTGGTGAAGATCTGAGTATGTAGTTTTTGACCTTATCTGGAACCTCCTATCTGAAAATTTGAAAATTCTTCAAAAATTCGTCGAAAATCTTGATGTCTCCAATCTCTTGTTTTGTACGTTTTTTCCACGTGTCTTGACATCCAATGTATCCCTGCAATGTTTGGTGGAGATCTGAGTATGTAGTTTTTGACCTTATCTGGGACCTCCTATCAGAAAATTTGAAAATTCTTCAAAAATTCGTCCAAAATCTTGATGTCTCCAATCTCTTGTTTTGTACGTTTTTTCCACGTGTCTCGACCTCCAATGTATCCCTGCAAAGTTTGGTGAAGATCTGAGTATGTCGTTTTTGACCTTATCTGGAACATCCTTTCTGAAAATTTGAAAATTCTTAAAAAATTCGTCGAAAATCTTGATGTCTCCAATCTCTTGTTTTGTACGTTTTTTCCACGTGTCTTGACATCCAATGTATCCCTGCAAAGTTTGGTGAAGATCTGAGTATGTAGTTTTTGACCTTATATGGAACCTCCTTTCTGAAAATTTGAAAATTCTCAAAAAATTCGTCCATAATCTTGATGTCTCCAATCTCTTGTTTTGTACGTTTTTTCCACGTGTCTTGACATCCAATGTATCCCTGCAAAGTTTGGTGAAGATCTGAGTATGTAGTTTTTGACCTTATATGGAACCTCCTATCTGAAAATTTGAAAATTCTTAAAAAATTCGTCCAAAATCTTGATGTCACCAATCCTATGTTTTGTATGTTTTTTCCACGTGTCTTGACATCCAATGTATCCATGCAAAGTTTGGTGAAGATCTGAGTATGTCGTTTTTGACCTTATCTGGAACCTCCCATCTGAAAATTTGAAAATTCTTAAAAAATTCGTCGAAAATCTTGATGTCTCCGATCTCTTGTTTTGTACGTTTTTTCCACGTGTCTTGACATGCAAAGTATTCCTGCAAAGTTTGGTGAAGATCTGAGTATGTAGTTTTTGACCTCATCTGGAACCTCCTATCTGAAAATTTGAAAATTCTTAAAAAATTCGTCCAAAATTTTGATGTCTCCAATCTCTTGTTTTGTACGTTTTTTCCACGTGTCTTGACATCCAATGTATCCCTGCAATGTTTGGTGAAGATCTGAGTATGTAGTTTTTGACCTTATCTGGAACCTCCCATCTGAAAATTTGAAAATTCCTAAAAAATCCGTCCAAAATCTTGATGACCCCAATCTCTTGTTTTGTACGTTTTTTCCACGTGTCTTGACATCCAATGTATCCCTGCAAAGTTTGGTGAAGATCTGAGTATGTAGTTTTTGACCTTATCTGGAACCTCCTATCTGAAAATTTGAAAATTCTTAAAAAATTCGTCCAAAATCTTGATGTCTCCAATCTCTTGTTTTGTACGTTTTTTCCACGTGTCTTGATATCCAATGTATCCCTGCAAAGTTTGGTGAAGATCTGAGTATGTCGTTTTTGACCTTATCTGGAACATCCTTTCTGAAAATTTGAAAATTGTTAAAAAATTCGTCCAAAATCTTGATGTCTCCAATCTCTTTTTTGTACGTTTTTTCCACGTGTCTTGACATCCAATGTATCCCTGCAAAGTTTGGTGAAGATCTGAGTATGTAGTTTTTGACCTTATCTGGAACCTGCCATCTGAAAAATTGAAAATTCTTAAAAAATTCGACCAAAATCTTGATGTCTCCAATCTTTTGTTTTGTACGTTTTTTCCACGTGTCTTGACACATAATGTATCCATGCAAAGTTTGGTGAAGATCTGAGTATGTAGTTTTTGACCTTATATGGAACCTCCTATCTGAAAATTTGAAAATTCTTAAAAAATTCGACCAAAATCTTGATGTTCCGAATCCTATGTTTTGTATGTTTTTTCCACGTGTCTTGACATCCAATGTATCCATGCAAAGTTTGGTGAAGATCTGAGTATGTAGTTTTTGACCTTATATTGAACCTCCCATCTGAAAATTTGAAAATTCTTAAAAAATTCGTCCAAAATCTTGATGACCCCAATCTCTTGTTTTGTACGTTTTTTCCACGTGTCTTGACATCCAAAGTATCCCTGCAAAGTTTGGTGAAGATCTGAGTATGTAGTTTTTGACCTTATATGGAACCTCCTTTCTGAAAATTTGAGAATTCTTAAAAAATTCGTCCAAAATCTTGATGTCTCCAATCTCTTGTTTTGTACGTTTTTTCCACGTGTCTTGACATCCAATGTATCCATGCAAAGTTTGGTGAAGATCTGAGTATGTCGTTTTTGACCTTATCTGGAACCTCCCATCTGAAAATTTGAAAATTCTTAAAAAATTCGTCGAAAATCTTGATGTCTCCAATCTTTTGTTTTGTACGTTTTTTCCACGTGTCTTGACATGCAAAGTATCCCTGCAACGTTTGGTGAAGATCTGAGTATGTAGTTTTTGACCTTATCTGGAACCTCCTATCTGAAAATTTGAAAATTCTTCAAAAATTCGTCGAAAATCTTGATGTCTCCAATCTCTTGTTTTGTACGTTTTTTCCACGTGTCTTGACATCCAATGTATTCCTGCAATGTTTGGTGGAGATCTGAGTATGTAGTTTTAGACCTTATCTGGAACCTCCTATCTGAAAATTTGAAAATTCTTCAAAAATTCGTCCAAAATCTTGATGTCTCCAATCTCTTGTTTTGTACGTTTTTTCCACGTGTCTCGACCTCCAATGGATCCCTGCAAAGTTTGGTGAAGATCTGAGTATGTCGTTTTTGACCTTATCTGGAACATCCTTTCTGAAAATTTGAAAATTCTTAAAAAATTCGTCGAAAATCTTGATGTCTCCAATCTCTTGTTTTGTACGTTTTTTCCACGTGTCTTGACATCCAATGTATCCCTGCAAAGTTTGGTGAAGATCTGAGTATGTAGTTTTTGACCTTATATGGAACCTCCTATCTGAAAATTTGAAAATTCTTAAAAAATTCGTCCAAAATCTTGATGTCTCCAATCTCTTGTTTTGTACGTTTTTTCCACGTGTCTCGACCTCCAATGGATCCCTGCAAAGTTTGGTGAAGATCTGAGTATGTCGTTTTTGACCTTATCTGGAACCTCCCATCTGAAAATTTGAAAATTCTTAAAAAATTCGTCGAAAATCTTGATGTCTCCGATCTCTTGTTTTGTACGTTTTTTCCACGTGTCTTGACATGCAAAGTATTCCTGCAAAGTTTGGTGAAGATCTGAGTATGTAGTTTTTGACCTCATCTGGAACCTCCTATCTGAAAATTTGAAAATTCTTAAAAAATTCGTCCAAAATCTTGATGTCTCCCATCTCTTGTTTTGTACGTTTTTTCCACGTGTCTTGACATCCAATGTATCCCTGCAATGTTTGGTGAAGATCTGAGTATGTAGTTTTTGACCTTATCTGGAACCTCCCATCTGAAAATTTGAAAATTCCTAAAAAATTCGTCCAAAATCTTGATGACCCCAATCTCTTGTTTTGTACTTTTTTTCCACGTGTCTTGACATCCAATGTATCCCTGCAAAGTTTGGTGAAGATCTGAGTATGTAGTTTTTGATCTTATCTGGAACCTCCTATCTGAAAATTTGAAAATTCTTAAAAAATTCGTCCAAAATCTTGATGTCTCCAATCTCTTGTTTTGTACGTTTTTTCCACGTGTCTTGATATCCAATGTATCCCTGCAAAGTTTGGTGAAGATCTGAGTATGTTGTTTTTGACCTTATCTGGAACATCCTTTCTGAAAATTTGAAAATTGTTAAAAAATTCGTCCAAAATCTTGATGTCTCCTATCTCTTGTTTTGTACGTTTTTTCCACGTGTCTTGACATCCAATGTATCCCTGCAAAGTTTGGTGAAGATCTGAGTATGTAGTTTTTGACCTTATCTGGAACCTCCCATCTGAAAATTTGAAAATTCTTAAAAAATTCGACCAAAATCTTGATGTCTCCAATCTTTTGTTTTGTACGTTTTTTCCATGTGTCTTGACACATAATGTATCCATGCAAAGTTTGGTGAAGATCTGAGTATGTAGTTTTTGACCTTATATGGAACATCCTATCTGAAAATTTAAAAATTCTTAAAAAATTCGTCCAAAATCTTGATGTCTCCAATCTCTTGTTTTGTACGTTTTTTCCACGTGTCTTGACATCCAATGTATCCCTGCAAAGTTTGGTGAAGATCTGAGTATGTAGTTTTTGACCTTATCTGGAACCTCCCATCTGAAAATTTGAAAATTCTTAAAAAATTCGACCAAAATCTTGATGTCTCCAATCTTTTGTTTTGTACGTTTTTTCCACGTGTCTTGACACATAATGTATCCATGCAAAGTTTGGTGAAGATCTGAGTATGTAGTTTTTGACCTTATATGGAACCTCCTATCTGAAAATTTGAAAATTCTTAAAAAATTCGTCCAAAATCTTGATGTCTCCAATCTCTTGTTTTGTACGTTTTTTCCACGTGTCTTGACATCCAATGTATCCCTGCAAAGTTTGGTGAAGATCTGAGTATGTTGTTTTTGACCTTATCTGGAACATCCTTTCTGAAAATTTGAAAATTGTTAAAAAATTCGTCCAAAATCTTGATGTCTCCTATCTCTTGTTTTCTACGTTTTTTCCACGTGTCTTGACATCCAATGTATCCCTGCAAAGTTTGGTGAAGATCTGAGTATGTAGTTTTTGACCTTATCTGGAACCTCCCATCTGAAAATTTGAAAATTCTTAAAAAATTCGACCAATATCTTGATGTCTCCAATCTCTTGTTTTGTACGTTTTTTCCACGTGTCTTGACACATAATGTATCCATGCAAAGTTTGGTGAAGATCTGAGTATGTAGTTTTTGACCTTATATGGAACCTCCTATCTGAAAATTTAAAAATTCTTAAAAAATTCGTCCAAAATCTTGATGTCTCCGATCTCTTGTATTGTACGTTTTTTCCACGTGCCTTGACATGCAAAGTATTCCTGCAAAGTTTGGTGAAGATCTGACTATGTAGTTTTTGACCTCATCTGGAACCTCCTATCTGAAAATTTGAAAATTCTTTAAAAATTCGTCCAAAATATTGATGTCTCCAATCTCTTGTTTTGTACGTTTTTTCCACGTGTCTTGACATCCAATGTATCCCTGCAATGTTTGGTGAAGATCTGAGTATGTAGTTTTTGACCTTATCTGGAACCTCCTATCTGAAAATTTGAAAATTCCTAAAAAATCCGTCCAAAATCTTGATGACCCCAATCTCTTGTTTTGTACGTTTTTTCCACGTGTCTTGACATCCAATGTATCCCTCCAAAGTTTGGTGAAGATCTGAGTATGTAGTTTTTGACCTTATCTGGAACCTCCTATCTGAAAATTTGAAAATTCTTAAAAAATTCGTCCAAAATCTTGATGTCTCCAATCTCTTGTTTTGTACGTTTTTTCCACGTGTCTTGATATCCAATGTATCCCTGCAAAGTTTGGTGAAGATCTGAGTATGTCGTTTTTGACCTTATCTGGAACATCCTTTCTGAAAATTTGAAAATTGTTAAAAAATTCGTCCAAAATCTTGATGTCTCCTATCTCTTGTTTTGTACGTTTTTTCCACGTGTCTTGACATCCAATGTATCCCTGCAAAGTTTGGTGAAGATCTGAGTATGTAGTTTTTGACCTTATCTGGAACCTCCCATCTGAAAATTTGAAAATTCTTAAAAAATTCGACCAAAATCTTGATGTCTCCAATCTCTTGTTTTGTTTTTTTTTCCACGTGTCTTGACATGCAAAGTATTCCTGCAAAGTTTGGTGAAGATCTGAGTATGTAGTTTTTGACCTCATCTGGAACCTCCTATCTGAAAATTTGAAAATTCTTAAAAAATTCGTCCAAAATTTTGATGTCTCCAATCTCTTGTTTTGTACGTTTTTTCCACGTGTCTTGACATCCAATGTATCCCTGCAATGTTTGGTGAAGATCTGAGTATGTAGTTTTTGACCTTATCTGGAACCTCCCATCTGAAAATTTGAAAATTCCTAAAAAATCCGTCCAAAATCTTGATGACCCCAATCTCTTGTTTTGTACGTTTTTTCCACGTGTCTTGACATCCAATGTATCCCTGCAAAGTTTGGTGAAGAACTGAGTATGTAGTTTTTGACCTTAACTGGAACCTCCTATCTGAAAATTTGAAAATTCTTAAAAAATTCGTCCAAAATCTTGATGTCTCCAATCTCTTGTTTTGTACGTTTTTTCCACGTGTCTTGACATCCAATGTATCCCTGCAAAGTTTGGTGAAGATCTGAGTATGTAGTTTTTGACCTTATCTGGAACCTCCCATCTGAAAATTTGAAAATTCTTAAAAAATTCGACCAAAATCTTGATGTCTCCAATCTTTTGTTTTGTACGTTTTTTCCACGTGTCTTGACACATAATGTATCCATGCAAAGTTTGGTGAAGATCTGAGTATGTAGTTTTTGACCTTATATGGAACCTCCTATCTGAAAATTTGAAAATTCTTAAAAAATTCGTCCAAAATCTTGATGTCTCCAATCTCTTGTTTTGTACGTTTTTTCCACGTGTCTTGACATCCAATGTATCCCTGCAAAGTTTGGTGAAGATCTGAGTATGTAGTTTTTGACCTTATCTGGAACCTCCCATCTGAAAATTTGAAAATTCCTAAAAAATCCGTGCAAAATCTTGATGACCCCAATCTCTTGTTTTGTACGTTTTTTCCACGTGTCTTGACATCCAATGTATCCATGCAAAGTTTGGTGAAGATCTGAGTATGTCGTTTTTGACCTTATCTGGAACCTCCCATCTGAAAATTTGAAAATTCTTAAAAAATTCGTCGAAAATCTTGATGTCTCCAATCTCTTGTTTTGTACGTTTTTTCCACGTGTCTTGACATGCAAAGTATCCCTGCAACGTTTGGTGAAGATCTGAGTATGTAGTTTTTGACCTTATCTGGAACCTCCTATCTGAAAATTTGAAAATTCTTCAAAAATTCGTCGAAAATCTTGATGTCTCCAATCTCTTGTTTTGTACGTTTTTTCCACGTGTCTTGACATCCAATGTATCCCTGCAATGTTTGGTGGAGATCTGAGTATGTAGTTTTTGACCTTATCTGGGACCTCCTATCAGAAAATTTGAAAATTCTTCAAAAATTCGTCCAAAATCTTGATGTCTCCAATCTCTTGTTTTGTACGTTTTTTCCACGTGTCTCGACCTCCATTGTATCCCTGCAAAGTTTGGTGAAGATCTGAGTATGTCGTTTTTGACCTTATCTGGAACATCCTTTCTGAAAATTTGAAAATTCTTAAAAAATTCGTCGAAAATCTTGATGTCTCCAATCTCTTGTTTTGTACGTTTTATCCACGTGTCTTGACATCCAATGTATCCCTGCAAAGTTTGGTGAAGATCTGAGTATGTAGTTTTTGACCTTATATGGAACCTCCTTTCTGAAAATTTGAAAATTCTCAAAAAATTCGTCCATAATCTTGATGTCTCCAATCTCTTGTTTTGTACGTTTTTTCCACGTGTCTTGACATCCAATGTATCCCTGCAAAGTTTGGTGAAGATCTGAGTATGTAGTTTTTGACCTTATATGGAACCTCCTATCTGAAAATTTGAAAATTCTTAAAAAATTCGTCCAAAATCTTGATGTCACCAATCCTATGTTTTGTATGTTTTTTCCACGTGTCTTGACATCCAATGTATCCATGCAAAGTTTGGTGAAGATCTGAGTATGTCGTTTTTGACCTTATCTGGAACCTCCCATCTGAAAATTTGAAAATTCTTAAAAAATTCGTCGAAAATCTTGATGTCTCCGATCTCTTGTTTTGTACGTTTTTTCCACGTGTCTTGACATGCAAAGTATTCCTGCAAAGTTTGGTGAAGATCTGAGTATGTAGTTTTTGACCTCATCTGGAACCTCCTATCTGAAAATTTGAAAATTCTTAAAAAATTCGTCCAAAATTTTGATGTCTCCAATCTCTTGTTTTGTACGTTTTTTCCACGTGTCTTGACATCCAATGTATCCCTGCAATGTTTGGTGAAGATCTGAGTATGTAGTTTTTGACCTTATCTGGAACCTCCCATCTGAAAATTTGAAAATTCCTAAAAAATCCGTCCAAAATCTTGATGACCCCAATCTCTTGTTTTGTACGTTTTTTCCACGTGTCTTGACATCCAATGTATCCCTGCAAAGTTTGGTGAAGATCTGAGTATGTAGTTTTTGACCTTATCTGGAACCTCCTATCTGAAAATTTGAAAATTCTTAAAAAATTCGTCCAAAATCTTGATGTCTCCAATCTCTTGTTTTGTACGTTTTTTCCACGTGTCTTGATATCCAATGTATCCCTGCAAAGTTTGGTGAAGATCTGAGTATGTCGTTTTTGACCTTATCTGGAACATCCTTTCTGAAAATTTGAAAATTGTTAAAAAATTCGTCCAAAATCTTGATGTCTCCAATCTCTTTTTTGTACGTTTTTTCAACGTGTCTTGACATCCAATGTATCCCTGCAAAGTTTGGTGAAGATCTGAGTATGTAGTTTTTGACCTTATCTGGAACCTCCCATCTGAAAATTTGAAAATTCTTAAAAAATTCGACCAAAATCTTGATGTCTCCAATCTTTTGTTTTGTACGTTTTTTCCACGTGTCTTGACACATAATGTATCCATGCAAAGTTTGGTGAAGATCTGAGTATGTAGTTTTTGACCTTATATGGAACCTCCTATCTGAAAATTTGAAAATTCTTAAAAAATTCGTCCAAAATCTTGATGTCTCCAATCTCTTGTTTTGTACGTTTTTTCCACGTGTCTTGACATCCAATGTATCCCTGCAAAGTTTGGTGAAGATCTGAGTATGTAGTTTTTGACCTTATCTGGAACCTCCCATCTGAAAATTTGAAAATTCCTAAAAAATCCGTGCAAAATCTTGATGACCCCAATCTCTTGTTTTGTACGTTTTTTCCACGTGTCTTGACATCCAATGTATTCCTGCAATGTTTGGTGAAGATCTGAGTATGTAGTTTTTGACCTTATATGGAACCTCCTATCTGAAAATTTGAAAATTCTTAAAAAATTCGACCAAAATCTTGATGTTCCGAATCCTATGTTTTGTATGTTTTTTCCACGTGTCTTGACATCCAATGTATCCATGCAAAGTTTGGTGAAGATCTGAGTATGTAGTTTTTGACCTTATCTGGAACATCCTTTCTGAAAATTTGAAAATTCTTAAAAAATTCGTCCAAAATCTTGATGACCCCAATCTCTTGTTTTGTACGTTTTTTCCACGTGTCTTGACATCCAAAGTATCCCTGCAAAGTTTGGTGAAGATCTGAGTATGTAGTTTTTGACCTTATATGGAACCTCCTTTCTGAAAATTTGAGAATTCTTAAAAAATTCGTCCAAAATCTTGATGTCTCCAATCTCTTGTTTTGTACGTTTTTTCCACGTGTCTTGACATCCAATGTATCCATGCAAAGTTTGGTGAAGATCTGAGTATGTCGTTTTTGACCTTATCTGGAACCTCCCATCTGAAAATTTGAAAATTCTTAAAAAATTCGTCGAAAATCTTGATGTCTCCAATCTTTTGTTTTGTACGTTTTTTCCACGTGTCTTGACATGCAATGTATCCCTGCAACGTTTGGTGAAGATCTGAGTATGTAGTTTTTGACCTTATCTGGAACCTCCTATCTGAAAATTTGAAAATTCTTCAAAAATTCGTCGAAAATCTTGATGTCTCCAATCTTTTGTTTTGTACGTTTTTTCCACGTGTCTTGACATCCAATGTATTCCTGCAATGTTTGGTGGAGATCTGAGTATGTAGTTTTAGACCTTATCTGGAACCTCCTATCTGAAAATTTGAAAATTCTTCAAAAATTCGTCCAAAATCTTGATGTCTCCAATCTCTTGTTTTGTACGTTTTTTCCACGTGTCTCGACCTCCAATGGATCCCTGCAAAGTTTGGTGAAGATCTGAGTATGTCGTTTTTGACCTTATCTGGAACATCCTTTCTGAAAATTTGAAAATTCTTAAAAAATTCGTCGAAAATCTTGATGTCTCCAATCTCTTGTTTTGTACGTTTTTTCCACGTGTCTTGACATCCAATGTATCCCTGCAAAGTTTGGTGAAGATCTGAGTATGTAGTTTTTGACCTTATATGGAACCTCCTATCTGAAAATTTGAAAATTCTTCAAAAATTCGTCCAAAATCTTGATGTCTCCAATCTCTTGTTTTGTACGTTTTTTCCACGTGTCTCGACCTCCAATGGATCCCTGCAAAGTTTGGTGAAGATCTGAGTATGTCGTTTTTGACCTTATCTGGAACCTCCCATCTGAAAATTTGAAAATTCTTAAAAAATTCGTCGAAAATCTTGATGTCTCCGATCTCTTGTTTTGTACGTTTTCTCCACGTGTCTTGACATGCAAAGTATTCCTGCAAAGTTTGGTGAAGATCTGAGTATGTAGTTTTTGACCTCATCTGGAACCTCCTATCTGAAAATTTGAAAATTCTTAAAAAATTCGTCCAAAATCTTGATGTCTCCAATCTCTTGTTTTGTACGTTTTTTCCACGTGTCTTGATATCCAATGTATCCCTGCAAAGTTTGGTGAAGATCTGAGTATGTTGTTTTTGACCTTATCTGGAACATCCTTTCTGAAAATTTGAAAATTGTTAAAAAATTCGTCCAAAATCTTGATGTCTCCTATCTCTTGTTTTGTACGTTTTTTCCACGTGTCTTGACATCCAATGTATCCCTGCAAAGTTTGGTGAAGATCTGAGTATGTAGTTTTTGACCTTATATGGAACCTCCCATCTGAAAATTTGAAAATTCTTAAAAAATTCGTCGAAAATCTTGATGTCTCCAATCTTTTGTTTTGTACGTTTTTTCCACGTGTCTTGACATGCAAAGTATCCCTGCAACGTTTGGTGAAGATCTGAGTATGTAGTTTTTGACCTTATCTGGAACCTCCTATCTGAAAATTTGAAAATTCTTCAAAAATTCGTCGAAAATCTTGATGTCTCCAATCTCTTGTTTTGTACGTTTTTTCCACGTGTCTTGACATCCAATGTATTCCTGCAATGTTTGGTGGAGATCTGAGTATGTAGTTTTAGACCTTATCTGGAACCTCCTATCTGAAAATTTGAAAATTCTTCAAAAATTCGTCCAAAATCTTGATGTCTCCAATCTCTTGTTTTGTACGTTTTTTCCACGTGTCTCGACCTCCAATGGATCCCTGCAAAGTTTGGTGAAGATCTGAGTATGTCGTTTTTGACCTTATCTGGAACATCCTTTCTGAAAATTTGAAAATTCTTAAAAAATTCGTCGAAAATCTTGATGTCTCCAATCTCTTGTTTTGTACGTTTTTTCCACGTGTCTTGACATCCAATGTATCCCTGCAAAGTTTGGTGAAGATCTGAGTATGTAGTTTTTGACCTTATATGGAACCTCCTATCTGAAAATTTGAAAATTCTTAAAAAATTCGTCCAAAATCTTGATGTCTCCAATCTCTTGTTTTGTACGTTTTTTCCACGTGTCTCGACCTCCAATGGATCCCTGCAAAGTTTGGTGAAGATCTGAGTATGTCGTTTTTGACCTTATCTGGAACCTCCCATCTGAAAATTTGAAAATTCTTAAAAAATTCGTCGAAAATCTTGATGTCTCCGATCTCTTGTTTTGTACGTTTTTTCCACGTGTCTTGACATGCAAAGTATTCCTGCAAAGTTTGGTGAAGATCTGAGTATGTAGTTTTTGACCTCATCTGGAACCTCCTATCTGAAAATTTGAAAATTCTTAAAAAATTCGTCCAAAATCTTGATGTCTCCAATCTCTTGTTTTGTACGTTTTTTCCACGTGTCTTGACATCCAATGTATCCCTGCAATGTTTGGTGAAGATCTGAGTATGTAGTTTTTGACCTTATCTGGAACCTCCCATCTGAAAATTTGAAAATTCCTAAAAAATCCGTCCAAAATCTTGATGACCCTAATCTCTTGTTTTGTACTTTTTTTCCACGTGTCTCGACCTCCAATGTATCCCTGCAAAGTTTGGTGAAGATCTGAGTATGTAGTTTTTGACCTTATATGGAACCTCCTATCTGAAAATTTGAAAATTCTTAAAAAATTCGTCCAAAATCTTGATGTCACCAATCCTATGTTTGTATGTTTTTTCCACGTGTCTTGACATCCAATGTATCCATGCAAAGTTTGGTGAAGATCTGAGTATGTCGTTTTTGACCTTATCTGGAACCTCCCATCTGAAAATTTGAAAATTCTTAAAAAATTCGTCGAAAATCTTGATGTCTCCGATCTCTTGTTTTGTACGTTTTTTCCACGTGTCTTGACATGCAAAGTATTCCTGCAAAGTTTGGTGAAGATCTGAGTATGTAGTTTTTGACCTCATCTGGAACCTCCTATCTGAAAATTTGAAAATTCTTAAAAAATTCGACCAAAATCTTGATGTCTCCAATCTTTTGTTTTGTACGTTTTTTCCACGTGTCTTGACACATAATGTATCCATGCAAAGTTTGGTGAAGATCTGAGTATGTAGTTTTTGATCTTATATGGAACCTCCTATCTGAAAATTTGAAAATTCTTAAAAAATTCGTCCAAAATCTTGATGTCTCCAATCTCTTGTTTTGTACGTTTTTTCCACGTGTCTTGACATCCAATGTATCCCTGCAAAGTTTGGTGAAGATCTGAGTATGTAGTTTTTGACCTTATCTGGAACCTCCCATCTGAAAATTTGAAAATTCCTAAAAAATCCGTGCAAAATCTTGATGACCCCAATCTCTTGTTTTGTACGTTTTTTCCAAGTGTCTTGACATCCAATGTATCCATGCAAAGTTTGGTGAAGATCTGAGTATGTCGTTTTTGACCTTATCTGGAACCTCCCATCTGAAAATTTGAAAATTCTTAAAAAATTCGTCGAAAATCTTGATGTCTCCAATCTCTTGTTTTGTACGTTTTTTCCACGTGTCTTGACATGCAAAGTATCCCTGCAACGTTTGGTGAAGATCTGAGTATGTAGTTTTTGACCTTATCTGGAACCTCCTATCTGAAAATTTGAAAATTCTTCAAAAATTCGTCGAAAATCTTGATGTCTCCAATCTCTTGTTTTGTACGTTTTTTCCACGTGTCTTGACATCCAATGTATCCCTGCAATGTTTGGTGGAGATCTGAGTATGTAGTTTTTGACCTTATCTGGGACCTCCTATCAGAAAATTTGAAAATTCTTCAAAAATTCGTCCAAAATCTTGATGTCTCCAATCTCTTGTTTTGTACGTTTTTTCCACGTGTCTCGACCTCCAATGTATCCCTGCAAAGTTTGGTGAAGATCTGAGTATGTCGTTTTTGACCTTATCTGGAACATCCTTTCTGAAAATTTGAAAATTCTTAAAAAATTCGTCGAAAATCTTGATGTCTCCAATCTCTTGTTTTGTACGTTTTTTCCACGTGTCTTGACATCCAATGTATCCCTGCAAAGTTTGGTGAAGATCTGAGTATGTAGTTTTTGACCTTATATGGAACCTCCTTTCTGAAAATTTGAAAATTCTCAAAAAATTCGTCCATAATCTTGATGTCTCCAATCTCTTGTTTTGTACGTTTTTTCCACGTGTCTTGACATCCAATGTATCCCTGCAAAGTTTGGTGAAGATCTGAGTATGTAGTTTTTGACCTTATATGGAACCTCCTATCTGAAAATTTGAAAATTCTTAAAAAATTCGTCCAAAATCTTGATGTCTCCGATCTCTTGTTTTGTACGTTTTTTCCACGTGTCTTGACATGCAAAGTATTCCTGCAAAGTTTGGTGCAGATCTGAGTATGTAGTTTTTGACCTCATCTGGAACCTCCTATCTGAAAATTTGAAAATTCTTAAAAAATTCGTCCAAAATTTTGATGTCTCCAATCTCTTGTTTTGTACGATTTTTCCACGTGTCTTGACATCCAATGTATCCCTGCAATGTTTGGTGAAGATCTGAGTATGTAGTTTTTGACCTTATCTGGAACCTCCCATCTGAAAATTTGAAAATTCCTAAAAAATCCGTCCAAAATCTTGATGACCCCAATCTCTTGTTTTGTACGTTTTTTCCACGTGTCTTGACATCCAATGTATCCCTGCAAAGTTTGGTGAAGATCTGAGTATGTAGTTTTTGACCTTATCTGGAACCTCCTATCTGAAAATTTGAAAATTCTTAAAAAATTCGTCCAAAATCTTGATATCTCCAATCTCTTGTTTTGTACGTTTTTTCCACGTGTCTTGATATCCAATGTATCCCTGCAAAGTTTGGTGAAGATCTGAGTATGTCGTTTTTGACCTTATCTGGAACATCCTTTCTGAAAATTTGAAAATTGTTAAAAAATTCGTCCAAAATCTTGATGTCTCCAATCTCTTTTTTGTACGTTTTTTCCACGTGTCTTGACATCCAATGTATCCCTGCAAAGTTTGGTGAAGATCTGAGTATGTAGTTTTTGACCTTATCTGGAACCTCCCATCTGAAAATTTGAAAATTCTTAAAAAATTCGACCAAAATCTTGATGTCTCCAATCTTTTGTTTTGTACGTTTTTTCCACGTGTCTTGACACATAATGTATCCATGCAAAGTTTGGTGAAGATCTGAGTATGTAGTTTTTGACCTTATATGGAACCTCCTATCTGAAAATTTGAAAATTCTTAAAAAATTCGTCCAAAATCTTGATGTCACCAATCCTATGTTTTGTATGTTTTTTCCACGTGTCTTGACATCCAATGTATCCATGCAAAGTTTGGTGAAGATCTGAGTATGTCGTTTTTGACCTTATCTGGAACCTCCCATCTGAAAATTTGAAAATTCTTAAAAAATTCGTCGAAAATCTTGATGTCTCCGATCTCTTGTTTTGTACGTTTTTTCCACGTGTCTTGACATGCAAAGTATTCCTGCAAAGTTTGGTGAAGATCTGAGTATGTAGTTTTTGACCTCATCTGGAACCTCCTATCTGAAAATTTGAAAATTCTTAAAAAATTCGTCCAAAATTTTGATGTCTCCAATCTCTTGTTTTGTACGTTTTTTCCACGTGTCTTGACATCCAATGTATCCCTGCAATGTTTGGTGAAGATCTGAGTATGTAGTTTGTGACCTTATCTGGAACCTCCCATCTGAAAATTTGAAAATTCCTAAAAAATCCGTCCAAAATCTTGATGACCCCAATCTCTTGTTTTGTACGTTTTTTCCACGTGTCTTGACATCCAATGTATCCCTGCAAAGTTTGGTGAAGATCTGAGTATGTCGTTTTTGACCTTATCTGGAACCTCCTATCTGAAAATTTGAAAATTCTTAAAAAATTCGTCCAAAATCTTGATGTCTCCAATCTCTTGTTTTGTACGTTTTTTCCACGTGTCTTGATATCCAATGTATCCCTGCAAAGTTTGGTGAAGATCTGAGTATGTAGTTTTTGACCTTATCTGGAACATCCTTTCTGAAAATTTGAAAATTCTTAAAAAATTCGTCGAAAATCTTGATGTCTCCTATCTCTTGTTTTGTACGTTTTTTCCACGTGTCTTGACATCCAATGTATCCCTGTAAAGTTTGGTGAAGATCTGAGTATGTAGTTTTTGACCTTATATGGAACCTCCTTTCTGAAAATTTGAAAATTCTCAAAAAATTCGTCCATAATCTTGATGTCTCCAATCTCTTGTTTTGTACGTTTTTTCCACGTGTCTTGACATCCAATGTATCCCTGCAAAGTTTGGTGAAGATCTGAGCATGTAGTTTTTGACCTTATATGGAACCTCCTATCTGAAAATTTGAAAATTCTTAAAAAATTCGTCGAAAATCTTGATGTCACCAATCCTATGTTTTGTATGTTTTTTCCACGTGTCTTGACATCCAATGTATCCATGCAAAGTTTGGTGAAGATCTGAGTATGTCGTTTTTGACCTTATCTGGAACCTCCCATCTGAAAATTTGAAAATTCTTAAAAAATTCGTCGAAAATCTTGATGTCTCCGATCTCTTGTTTTGTACGTTTTTTCCACGTGTCTTGACATGCAAAGTATTCCTGCAAAGTTTGGTGAAGATCTGACTATGTAGTTTTTGACCTCATCTGGAACCTCCTATCTGAAAATTTGAAAATTCTTTAAAAATTCGTCCAAAATATTGATGTCTCCAATCTCTTGTTTTGTACGTTTTTTCCACGTGTCTTGACATCCAATGTATCCCTGCAATGTTTGGTGAAGATCTGAGTATGTAGTTTTTGACCTTATCTGGAACCTCCCATCTGAAAATTTGAAAATTCCTAAAAAATCCGTCCAAAATCTTGATGACCCCAATCTCTTGTTTTGTACGTTTTTTCCACGTGTCTTGACATCCAATATATCCCTGCAAAGTTTGGTGAAGATCTGAGTATGTAGTTTTTGACCTTATCTGGAACCTCCTATCTGAAAATTTGAAAATTCTTAAAAAATTCGTCCAAAATCTTGATGTCTCCAATCTCTTGTTTTGTACGTTTTTTCCACGTGTCTTGACATCCAATGTATCCATGCAAAGTTTGGTGAAGATCTGAGTATGTCGTTTTTGACCTTATCTGGAACCTCCCATCTGAAAATTTGAAAATTCTTAAAAAATCCGTGCAAAATCTTGATGACCCCAATCTCTTGTTTTGTACGTTTTTTCCACGTGTCTTGACATCCAATGTATCCATGCAAAGTTTGGTGAAGATCTGAGTATGTCGTTTTTGACCTTATCTGGAACCTCCCATCTGAAAATTTGAAAATTCTTAAAAAATTCGTCGAAAATCTTGATGTCTCCAATCTCTTGTTTTGTACGTTTTTTCCACGTGTCTTGACACATAATGTATCCATGCAAAGTTTGGTGAAGATCTGAGTATGTAGTTTTTGACCTTATATGGAACCTCCTATCTGAAAATTTGAAAATTCTTAAAAAATTCGTCCAAAATCTTGATGTCTCCAATCTCTTGTTTTGTACGTTTTTTCCACGTGTCTTGACATCCAATGTATCCCTGCAAAGTTTGGTGAAGATCTGAGTATGTAGTTTTTGACCTTATCTGGAACCTCCCATCTGAAAATTTGAAAATTCCTAAAAAATCCGTGCAAAATCTTGATGACCCCAATCTCTTGTTTTGTACGTTTTTTCCACGTGTCTTGACATGCAATGTATTCCTGCAATGTTTGGTGAAGATCTGAGTATGTAGTTTTTGACCTTATATGGAACCTCCTATCTGAAAATTTGAAAATTCTTAAAAAATTCGACCAAAATCTTGATGTTCCGAATCCTATGTTTTGTATGTTTTTTCCACGTGTCTTGACATCCAATGTATCCATGCAAAGTTTGGTGAAGATCTGAGTATGTAGTTTTTGACCTTATATTGAACCTCCCATCTGAAAATTTGAAAATTCTTAAAAAATTCGTCCAAAATCTTGATGACCCCAATCTCTTGTTTTGTACGTTTTTTCCACGTGTCTTGACATCCAAAGTATCCCTGCAAAGTTTGGTGAAGATCTGAGTATGTAGTTTTTGACCTTATATGGAACCTCCTTTCTGAAAATTTGAGAATTCTTAAAAAATTCGTCCAAAATCTTGATGTCTCCAATCTCTTGTTTTGTACGTTTTTTCCACGTGTCTTGACATCCAATGTATCCATGCAAAGTTTGGTGAAGATCTGAGTATGTCGTTTTTGACCTTATCTGGAACCTCTCATCTGAAAATTTGAAAATTCTTAAAAAATCCGTGCAAAATCTTGATGACCCCAATCTCTTGTTTTGTACGTTTTTTCCACGTGTCTTGACATCCAATGTATCCATGCAAAGTTTGGTGAAGATCTGAGTATGTCGTTTTTGACCTTATCTGGAACCTCCCATCTGAAAATTTGAAAATTCTTAAAAAATTCGTCGAAAATCTTGATGTCTCCAATCTCTTGTTTTGTACGTTTTTTCCACGTGTCTTGACATGCAAAGTATCCCTGCAACGTTTGGTGAAGATCTGAGTATGTAGTTTTTGACCTTATCTGGAACCTCCTATCTGAAAATTTGAAAATTCTTCAAAAATTCGTCGAAAATCTTGATGTCTCCAATCTCTTGTTTTGTACGTTTTTTCCACGTGTCTTGACATCCAATGTATCCCTGCAATGTTTGGTGGAGATCTGAGTATTTAGTTTTTGACCTTATCTGGGACCTCCTATCAGAAAATTTGAAAATTCTTCAAAAATTCGTCCAAAATCTTGATGTCTCCAATCTCTTGTTTTGTACGTTTTTTCCACGTGTCTCGACCTCCAATGTATCCCTGCAAAGTTTGGTGAAGATCTGAGTATGTCGTTTTTGACCTTATCTGGAACATCCTTTCTGAAAATTTGAAAATTCTTAAAAAATTCGTCGAAAATCTTGATGTCTCCAATCTCTTGTTTTGTACGTTTTTTCCACGTGTCTTGACATCCAATGTATCCCTGCAAAGTTTGGTGAAGATCTGAGTATGTAGTTTTTGACCTTATATGGAACCTCCTATCTGAAAATTTGAAAATTCTTAAAAAATTCGACCAAAATCTTCATGTTCCGAATCCTATGTTTTGTATGTTTTTTCCACGTGTCTTGACATCCAATGTATCCATGCAAAGTTTGGTGAAGATCTGAGTATGTAGTTTTTGACCTTATATTGAACCTCCCATCTGAAAATTTGAAAATTCTTAAAAAATTCGTCCAAAATCTTGATGACCCCAATCTCTTGTTTTGTACGTTTTTTCCACGTGTCTTGACATCCAAAGTATCCCTGCAAAGTTTGGTGAAGATCTGAGTATGTAGTTTTTGACCTTATATGGAACCTCCTTTCTGAAAATTTGAGAATTCTTCAAAAATTGGTCCAAAATCTTGATGTCTCCAATCTCTTGTTTTGTACGTTTTTTCCACGTGTCTTGACATCCAATGTATCCATGCAAAGTTTGGTGAAGATCTGAGTATGTCGTTTTTGACCTTATCTGGAACCTCCCATCTGAAAATTTGAAAATTCTTAAAAAATCCGTGCAAAATCTTGATGACCCCAATCTCTTGTTTTGTACGTTTTTTCCACGTGTCTTGACATCCAATGTATCCATGCAAAGTTTGGTGAAGATCTGAGTATGTCGTTTTTGACCTTATCTGGAACCTCCCATCTGAAAATTTGAAAATTCTTAAAAAATTCGTCGAAAATCTTGATGTCTCCAATCTCTTGTTTTGTACGTTTTTTCCACATGTCTTGACATGCAAAGTATCCCTGCAACGTTTGGTGAAGATCTGAGTATGTAGTTTTTGACCTTATCTGGAACCTCCTATCTGAAAATTTGAAAATTCTTAAAAAATTCGTCCAAAATCTTGATGTCTCCAATCTCTTGTTTTGTACGTTTTTTCCACGTGTCTTGACATCCAATGTATCCCTGCAATGTTTGGTGAAGATCTGAGTATGTAGTTTTTGACCTTATATGGAGCCTCCTATCTGAAAATTTGAAAATTCTTAAAAAATTCGTCCAAAATCTTGATGTCTCCAATCTCTTGTTTTGTACGTTCTTTCCACGTGTCTTGACATCCAATGTATCCCTGCAATGTTTGGTGAAGATCTGAGTATGTAGTTTTTGACCTTATATGGAACCTCCTATCTGAAAATTTGAAAATTCTTAAAAGAATTTAACAAAATCTTGATGTCCCCAATCCAATGTTTTGTATGTTTTTTCCACGTGTCTTGACATCCAATGTATCCCTGCAGAGTTTGGTGAAGATCTGAGTATGTAGTTTTTGACCTTATCTGGAACCTCCCATCTGAAAATTTGAAAATTCCTAAAAAATCCGTCCAAAATCTTGTTGACCCGAATCTCTTATTTTGTACGTTTTTTCCACGTGTCTTGACATCCAATGTATCCCTGCAAAGTTTGGTGAAGATCTGAGTATGTAGTTTTTGACCTTATCTGGAACCGCATTTCTGAAAATTTGAAAATTTTTAAAAAAATCGTCCAAAATCTTGATGTCTCCAATCTCTTGTTTTGTACGTTTTTTCCACGTGTCTTGACATCCAATGTATCCCTGCAAAGTTTGGTGAAGATCTGAGTATGTAGTTTTTGACCTTATATGGAACCTCCTATCTGAAAATTTGAAAATTCTTAAAAAATTCGTCCAAAATCTTGATGTCTCCAATCTCTTGTTTTGTACGTTTTTTCCACGTGTCTCGACCTCCAATGGATCCCTGCAAAGTTTGGTGAAGATCTGAGTATGTCGTTTTTGACCTTATCTGGAACCTCCCATCTGAAAATTTGAAAATTCTTAAAAAATTCGTCGAAAATCTTGATGTCTCCGATCTCTTGTTTTGTACGTTTTTTCCACGTGTCTTGACATGCAAAGTATTCCTGCAAAGTTTGGTGAAGATCTGAGTATGTAGTTTTTGACCTCATCTGGAACCTCCTATCTGAAAATTTGAAAATTCTTAAAAAATTCGTCCAAAATCTTGATGTCTCCAATCTCTTGTTTTGTACGTTTTTTCCACGTGTCTTGATATCCAATGTATCCCTGCAAAGTTTGGTGAAGATCTGAGTATGTCGTTTTTGACCTTATCTGGAACATCCTTTCTGAAAATTTGAAAATTGTTAAAAAATTCGTCCAAAATCTTGATGTCTCCAATCTCTTTTTTGTACGTTTTTTCCACGTGTCTTGACATCCAATGTATCCCTGCAAAGTTTGGTGAAGATCTGAGTATGTAGTTTTTGACCTTATCTGGAACCTCCCATCTGAAAATTTGAAAATTCTTAAAAAATTCGACCAAAACCTTGATGTCTCCAATCTTTTGTTTTGTACGTTTTTTCCACGTGTCTTGACACATAATGTATCCATGCAAAGTTTGGTGAAGATCTGAGTATGTAGTTTTTGACCTTATATGGAACCTCCTATCTGAAAATTTGAAAATTCTTAAAAAATTCGTCCAAAATCTTGATGTCTCCAATCTCTTGTTTTGTACGTTTTTTCCACGTGTCTTGACATCCAATGTATCCCTGCAAAGTTTGGTGAAGATCTGAGTATGTAGTTTTTGACCTTATCTGGAACCTCCCATCTGAAAATTTGAAAATTCCTAAAAAATCCGTGCAAAATCTTGATGACCCCAATCTCTTGTTTTGTACGTTTTTTCCACGTGTCTTGACATCCAATGTATTCCTGCAATGTTTGGTGAAGATCTGAGTATGTAGTTTTTGACCTTATATGGAACCTCCTATCTGAAAATTTGAAAATTCTTAAAAAATTCGACCAAAATCTTGATGTTCCGAATCCTATGTTTTGTATGTTTTTTCCACGTGTCTTGACATCCAATGTATCCATGCAAAGTTTGGTGAAGATCTGAGTATGTAGTTTTTGACCTTAGATTGAACCTCCCATCTGAAAATTTGAAAATTCTTAAAAAATTCGTCCAAAATCTTGATGACCCCAATCTCTTGTTTTGTACGTTTTTTCCACGTGTCTTGACATCCAAAGTATCCCTGCAAAGTTTGGTGAAGATCTGAGTATGTAGTTTTTGACCTTATATGGAACCTCCTTTCTGAAAATTTGAGAATTCTTAAAAAATTCGTCCAAAATCTTGATGTCTCAAATCTCTTGTTTTGTACGTTTTTTCCACGTGTCTTGACATCCAATGTATCCATGCAAAGTTTGGTGAAGATCTGAGTATGTCGTTTTTGACCTTATCTGGAACCTCCCATCTGAAAATTTGAAAATTCTTAAAAAATTCGTCGAAAATCTTGATGTCTCCAATCTTTTGTTTTGTACGTTTTTTCCACGTGTCTTGACATGCAAAGTATCCCTGCAACGTTTGGTGAAGATCTGAGTATGTAGTTTTTGACCTTATCTGGAACCTCCTATCTGAAAATTTGAAAATTCTTCAAAAATTCGTCGAAAATCTTGATGTCTCCAATCTCTTGTTTTGTACGTTTTTTCCACGTGTCTTGACATCCAATGTATTCCTGCAATGTTTGGTGGAGATCTGAGTATGTAGTTTTAGACCTTATCTGGAACCTCCTATCTGAAAATTTGAAAATTCTTAAAAAATTCGTCCAAAATCTTGATGTCTCCAATCTCTTGTTTTGTACGTTTTTTCCACGTGTCTCGACCTCCAATGGATCCCTGCAAAGTTTGGTGAAGATCTGAGTATGTCGTTTTTGACCTTATCTGGAACATCCTTTCTGAAAATTTGAAAATTCTTAAAAAATTCGTCGAAAATCTTGATGTCTCCAATCTCTTGTTTTGTACGTTTTTTCCACGTGTCTTGACATCCAATGTATCCCTGCAAAGTTTGGTGAAGATCTGAGTATGTAGTTTTTGACCTTATATGGAACCTCCTATCTGAAAATTTGAAAATTATTAAAAAATTCGTCCAAAATCTTGATGTCTCCAATCTCTTGTTTTGTACGTTTTTTCCACGTGTCTCGACCTCCAATGGATCCCTGCAAAGTTTGGTGAAGATCTGAGTATGTCGTTTTTGACCTTATCTGGAACCTCCCATCTGAAAATTTGAAAATTCTTAAAAAATTCGTCGAAAATCTTGATGTCTCCGATCTCTTGTTTTGTACGTTTTTTCCACGTGTCTTGACATGCGAAGTATTCCTGCAAAGTTTGGTGAAGATCTGAGTATGTAGTTTTTGACCTCATCTGGAACCTCCTATCTGAAAATTTGAAAATTCTTAAAAAATTCTTCCAAAATCTTGATGTCTCCAATCTCTTGTTTTGTACGTTTTTTCCACGTGTCTTGACATCCAATGTATCCCTGCAAAGTTTGGTGAAGATCTGAGTATGTAGTTTTTGACCTTATCTGGAACCTCCTATCTGAAAATTTGAAAATTCTTAAAAAATTCGTCCAAAATCTTGATGTCTCCAATCTCTTGTTTTGTACGTTTTTTCCACGTGTCTTGATATCCAATGTATCCCTGCAAAGTTTGGTGAAGATCTGAGTATGTCGTTTTTGACCTTATCTGGAACATCCTTTCTGAAAATTTGAAAATTGTTAAAAAATTCGTCCAAAATCTTGATGTCTCCAATCTCTTGTTTTGTACGTTTTTTCCACGTGTCTTGACATCCAATGTATCCCTGCAAAGTTTGGTGAAGATCTGAGTATGTAGTTTTTGACCTTATCTGGAACCTCCCATCTGAAAATTTGAAAATTCCTAAAAAATCCGTCCAAAATCTTGATGACCACAATCTCTTGTTTTGTACGTTTTTTCCACGTGTCTTGACATTCAATGTATCCCTGCAAAGTTAGTGAAGATCTGAGTATGTCGTTTTTGACCTTATCTGGAACATCCTTTCTGAAAATTTGAAAATTCTTAAAAAATTCGTCGAAAATCTTGATGTCTCCAATCTCTTGTTTTGTACGTTTTTTCCACGTTTCTTGACATCCAATGTATCCCTGCAAAGTTTGGTGAAGATCTGAGTATGTAGTTTTTGACCTTATATGGAACCTCCTTTCTGAAAATTTGAAAATTCTCAAAAAATTCGTCCATAATCTTGATGTCTCCAATCTCTTGTTTTGTACGTTTTTTCCACGTGTCTTGACATCCAATGTATCCCTGCAAAGTTTGGTGAAGATCTGAGCATGTAGTTTTTGACCTTATATGGAACCTCCTATCTGAAAATTTGAAAATTCTTAAAAAATTCGTCGAAAATCTTGATGTCACCAATCCTATGTTTTGTACGTTTTTTCCACGTGTCTTGACATCCAATGTATCCCTGCAATGTTTGGTTGAGATCTGAGTATGTAGTTTTTGACCTTATCTGGAACCTCCTATCTGAAAATTTGAAAATTCTTCAAAAATTCGTCCAAAATCTTGATGTCTCCAATCTCTTGTTTTGTACGTTTTTTCCACGTGTCTCGACCTCCAGTGTATCCCTGCAAAGTTTGGTGAAGATCTGAGTATGTCGTTTTTGACCTTATCTGGAACATCCTTTCTGAAAATTTGAAAATTCTTAAAAAATTCGTCGAAAATCTTGATGTCTCCAATCTCTTGTTTTGTACGTTTTTTCCACGTGTCTTGACATCCAATGTATCCCTGCAGAGTTTGGTGAAGATCTGAGTATGTAGTTTTTGACCTTATATGGAACCTCCTATCTGAAAATTTGAAAATTCTTAAAAAATTCGTCCAAAATCTTGATGTCACCAATCCTATGTTTTGTATGTTTTTTCCACGTGTCTTGACATCCAATGTATCCATGCAAAGTTTGGTGAAGATCTGAGTATGTCGTTTTTGACCTTATCTGGAACCTCCTATCTGAAAATTTGAAAATTCTTAAAAAATTCGTCGAAAATCTTGATGTCTCCGATCTCTTGTTTTGTACGTTTTTTCCACGTGTCTTGACATGCAAAGTATTCCTGCAAAGTTTGGTGAAGATCTGACTATGTAGTTTTTGACCTCATCTGGAACCTCCTATCTGAAAATTTGAAAATTCTTTAAAAATTCGTCCAAAATATTGATGTCTCCAATCTCTTGTTTTGTACGTTTTTTCCACGTGTCTTGACATCCAATGTATCCCTGCAATGTTTGGTGAAGATCTGAGTATGTAGTTTTTGACCTTATCTGGAACCTCCCATCTGAAAATTTGAAAATTCCTAAAAAATCCGTCCAAAATCTTGATGACCCCAATCTCTTGTTTTGTACGTTTTTTCCACGTGTCTTGACATCCAATGTATCCCTGCAAAGTTTGGTGAAGATCTGAGTATGTAGTTTTTGACCTTATCTGGAACCTCCTATCTGAAAATTTGAAAATTCTTAAAAAACTCGTCCAAAATCTTGATGTCTCCAATCTCTTGTTTTGTACGTTTTTTCCACGTGTCTTGATATCCAATGTATCCCTGCAAAGTTTGGTGAAGATCTGAGTATGTCGTTTTTGACCTTATCTGGAACATCCTTTCTGAAAATTTGAAAATTGTTAAAAAATTCGTCCAAAATCTTGATGTCTCCAATCTCTTTTTTGTACGTTTTTTCCACGTGTCTTGACATCCAATGTATCCCTGCAAAGTTTGGTGAAGATCTGAGTATGTAGTTTTTGACCTTATCTGGAACCTCCCATCTGAAAATTTGAAAATTCTTAAAAAATTCGACCAAAATCTTGATGTCTCCAATCTTTTGTTTTGTACGTTTTTTCCACGTGTCTTGACACATAATGTATCCATGCAAAGTTTGGTGAAGATCTGAGTATGTAGTTTTTGACCTTATATGGAACCTCCTATCTGAAAATTTGAAAATTCTTAAAAAATTCGTCCAAAATCTTGATGTCTCCAATCTCTTGTTTTGTACGTTTTTTCCACGTGTCTTGACATCCAATGTATCCCTGCAAAGTTTGGTGAAGATCTGAGTATGTAGTTTTTGACCTTATCTGGAACCTCCCATCTGAAAATTTGAAAATTCCTAAAAAATCCGTGCAAAATCTTGATGACCCCAATCTCTTGTTTTGTACGTTTTTTCCACGTGTCTTGACATCCAATGTATTCCTGCAATGTTTGGTGAAGATCTGAGTATGTAGTTTTTGACCTTATATGGAACCTCCTATCTGAAAATTTGAAAATTCTTAAAAAATTCGACCAAAATCTTGATGTTCCGAATCCTATGTTTTGTATGTTTTTTCCACGTGTCTTGACATCCAATGTATCCATGCAAAGTTTGGTGAAGATCTGAGTATGTAGTTTTTGACCTTATATTGAACCTCCCATCTGAAAATTTGAAAATTCTTAAAAAATTCGTCCAAAATCTTGATGACCCCAATCTCTTGTTTTGTACGTTTTTTCCACGTGTCTTGACATCCAAAGTATCCCTGCAAAGTTTGGTGAAGATCTGAGTATGTAGTTTTTGACCTTATATGGAACCTCCTTTCTGAAAATTTGAGAATTCTTAAAAAATTCGTCCAAAATCTTGATGTCTCCAATCTCTTGTTTTGTACGTTTTTTCCACGTGTCTTGACATCCAATGTATCCATGCAAAGTTTGGTGAAGATCTGAGTATGTCGTTTTTGACCTTATCTGGAACCTCCCATCTGAAAATTTGAAAATTCTTAAAAAATCCGTGCAAAATCTTGATGACCCCAATCTCTTGTTTTGTACGTTTTTTCCACGTGTCTTGACATCCAATGTATCCATACAAAGTTTGGTGAAGATCTGAGTATGTCGTTTTTGACCTTATCTGGAACCTCCCATCTGAAAATTTGAAAATTCTTAAAAAATTCGTCGAAAATCTTGATGTCTCCAATCTCTTGTTTTGTACGTTTTTTCCACGTGTCTTGACATGCAAAGTATCCCTGCAACGTTTGGTGAAGATCTGAGTATGTAGTTTTTGACCTTATCTGGAACCTCCTATCTGAAAATTTGAAAATTCTTCAAAAATTCGTCGAAAATCTTGATGTCTCCAATCTCTTGTTTTGTACGTTTTTTCCACGTGTCTTGACATCCAATGTATCATTGCAATGTTTGGTGGAGATCTGAGTATGTAGTTTTTGACCTTATCTGGGACCTCCTATCAGAAAATTTGAAAATTCTTCAAAAATTCGTCCAAAATCTTGATGTCTCCAATCTCTTGTTTTGTACGTTTTTTTCCACGTGTCTCGACCTCCAATGTATCCCTGCAAAGTTTGGTGAAGATCTGAGTATGTCGTTTTTGACCTTATCTGGAACATCCTTTCTGAAAATTTGAAAATTCTTAAAAAATTCGTCGAAAATCTTGATGTCTCCAATCTCTTGTTTTGTACGTTTTTTCCACGTGTCTTGACATCCAATGTATCCCTGCAAAGTTTGGTGAAGATCTGAGTATGTAGTTTTTGACCTTATATGGTACCTCCTTTCTGAAAATTTGAAAATTCTCAAAAAATTCGTCCATAATCTTGATGTCTCCAATCTCTTGTTTTGTACGTTTTTTCCACGTGTCTTGACATCCAATGTATCCCTGCAAAGTTTGGTGAAGATCTGAGTATGTAGTTTTTGACCTTATATGGAACCTCCTATCTGAAAATTTGAAAATTCTTAAAAAATTCGTCCAAAATCTTGATGTCACCAATCCTATGTTTTGTATGTTTTTTCCACGTGTCTTGACATCCAATGTATCCATGCAAAGTTTGGTGAAGATCTGAGTATGTCGTTTTTGACCTTATCTGGAACCTCCCATCTGAAAATTTGAAAATTCTTAAAAAATTCGTCGAAAACCTTGATGTCTCCGATCTCTTGTTTTGTACGTTTTTTCCACGTGTCTTGACATGCAAAGTATTCCTGCAAAGTTTGGTGAAGATCTGAGTATGTAGTTTTTGACCTCATCTGGAACCTCCTATCTGAAAATTTGAAAATTCTTAAAAAATTCGTCCAAAATTTTGATGTCTCCAATCTCTTGTTTTGTACGTTTTTTCCACGTGTCTTGACATCCAATGTATCCCTGCAATGTTTGGTGAAGATCTGAGTATTTAGTTTTTGACCTTATCTGGAACCTCCCATCTGAAAATTTGAAAATTCCTAAAAAATCCGTCCAAAATCTTGATGACCCCAATCTCTTGTTTTGTACGTTTTTTCCACGTGTCTTGACATCCAATGTATCCCTGCAAAGTTTGGTGAAGATCTGAGTATGTAGTTTTTGACCTTATCTGGAACCTCCTATCTGAAAATTTGAAAATTCTTAAAAAATTCGTCCAAAATCTTGATGTCTCCAATCTCTTGTTTTGTACGTTTTTTCCACGTGTCTTGATATCCAATGTATCCCTGCAAAGTTTGGTGAAGATCTGAGTATGTCGTTTTTGACCTTATCTGGAACATCCTTTCTGAAAATTTGAAAATTGTTAAAAAATTCGTCCAAAATCTTGATGTCTCCAATCTCTTTTTTGTACGTTTTTTCCACGTGTCTTGACATCCAATGTATCCCTGCAAAGTTTGGTGAAGATCTGAGTATGTAGTTTTTGACCTTATCTGGAACCTCCCATCTGAAAATTTGAAAATTCTTAAAAAATTCGACCAAAATCTTGATGTCTCCCATCTTTTGTTTTGTACGTTTTTTCCACGTGTCTTGACACATAATGTATCCATGCAAAGTTTGGTGAAGATCTGAGTATGTAGTTTTTGACCTTATATGGAACCTCCTATCTGAAAATTTGAAAATTCTTAAAAAATTCGTCCAAAATCTTGATGTCTCCAATCTCTTGTTTTGTACGTTTTTTCCACGTGTCTTGACATCCAATGTATCCCTGCAAAGTTTGGTGAAGATCTGAGTATGTAGTTTTTGACCTTATCTGGAACCTCCCATCTGAAAATTTGAAAATTCCTAAAAAATCCGTGCAAAATCTTGATGACCCCAATCTCTTCTTTTGTACGTTTTTTCCACGTGTCTTGACATCCAATGTATTCCTGCAATGTTTGGTGAAGATCTGAGTATGTAGTTTTTGACCTTATATGGAACCTCCTATCTGAAAATTTGAAAATTCTTAAAAAATTCGACCAAAATCTTGATGTTCCGAATCCTATGTTTTGTATGTTTTTTCCACGTGTCTTGACATCCAATGTATCCATGCAAAGTTTGGTGAAGATCTGAGTATGTAGTTTTTGACCTTATATTGAACCTCCCATCTGAAAATTTGAAAATTCTTAAAAAATTCGTCCAAAATCTTGATGACCCCAATCTCTTGTTTTGTACGTTTTTTCCACGTGTCTTGACATCCAAAGTATCCCTGCAAAGTTTGGTGAAGATCTGAGTATGTAGTTTTTGACCTTATATGGAACCTCCTTTCTGAAAATTTGAGAATTCTTAAAAAATTCGTCCAAAATCTTGATGTCTCCAATCTCTTGTTTTGTACGTTTTTTCCACGTGTCTTGACATCCAATGTATCCATGCAAAGTTTGGTGAAGATCTGAGTATGTCGTTTTTGACCTTATCTGGAACCTCCCATCTGAAAATTTGAAAATTCTTAAAAAATTCGTCGAAAATCTTGATGTCTCCAATCTTTTGTTTTGTACGTTTTTTCCACGTGTCTCGACCTCCAATGGATCCCTGCAAAGTTTGGTGAAGATCTGAGTATGTCGTTTTTGACCTTATCTGGAACATCCTTTCTGAAAATTTGAAAATTCTTAAAAAATTCGTCGAAAATCTTGATGTCTCCAATCTCTTGTTTTGTACGTTTTTTCCACGTGTCTTGACATCCAATGTATCCCTGCAAAGTTTGGTGAAGATCTGAGTATGTAGTTTTTGACCTTATATGGAACCTCCTATCTGAAAATTTGAAAATTCTTAAAAAATTCGTCCAAAATCTTGATGTCTCCAATCTCTTGTTTTGTACGTTTTTTCCACGTGTCTCGACCTCCAATGGATCCCTGCAAAGTTTGGTGAAGATCTGAGTATGTCGTTTTTGACCTTATCTGGAACCTCCCATCTGAAAATTTGAAAATTCTTAAAAAATTCGTCGAAAATCTTGATGTCTCCGATCTCTTGTTTTGTACGTTTTTTCCACGTGTCTTGACATGCAAAGTATTCCTGCAAAGTTTGGTGAAGATCTGAGTATGTAGTTTTTGACCTCATCTGGAACCTCCTATCTGAAAATTTGAAAATTCTTAAAAAATTCGTCCAAAATCTTGATGTCTCCAATCTCTTGTTTTGTACGTTTTTTCCACGTGTCTTGACATCCAATGTATCCCTGCAATGTTTGGTGAAGATCTGAGTATGTAGTTTTTGACCTTATCTGGAACCTCCCATCTGAAAATTTGAAAATTCCTAAAAAATCCGTCCAAAATCTTGATGACCCCAATCTCTTGTTTTGTACGTTTTTTCCACGTGTCTTGACATCCAATGTATCCCTGCAAAGTTTGGTGAAGATCTGAGTATGTAGTTTTTGATCTTATCTGGAACCTCCTATCTGAAAATTTGAAAATTCTTAAAAAATTCGTCCAAAATCTTGATGTCTCCAATCTCTTGTTTTGTACGTTTTTTCCACGTGTCTTGACATCCAATGTATCCCTGCAAAGTTTGGTGAAGATCTGAGTATGTAGTTTTTGACCTTATCTGGAACCTCCCATCTGAAAATTTGAAAATTCTTAAAAAATTCGACCAATATCTTGATGTCTCCAATCTCTTGTTTTGTACGTTTTTTCCACGTGTCTTGACACATAATGTATCCATGCAAAGTTTGGTGAAGATCTGAGTATGTAGTTTTTGACCTTATATGGAACCTCCTATCTGAAAATTTAAAAATTCTTAAAAAATTCGTCCAAAATCTTGATGTCTCCAATCTCTTGTTTTGTACGTTTTTTCCACGTGTCTTGACATCCAATGTATCCCTGCAAAGTTTGGTGAAGATCTGAGTATGTAGTTTTTGACCTTATCTGGAACCTCCCATCTGAAAATTTGAAAATTCCTAAAAAATCCGTCCAAAATCTTGATGACCCCAATCTCTTGTTTTGTACGTTTTTTCCACGTGTCTTGACATTCAATGTATCCCTGCAAAGTTTGGTGAAGATCTGAGTATGTAGTTTTTGACCTTATATGGAACCTCCTTTCTGAAAATTTGAAAATTCTTAAAAAATTCGTCCAAAATCTTGATGACCCCAATCTCTTGTTTTGTACGTTTTTTCCACGTGTCTTGACATCCAATGTATCCCTGCAAAGTTTGGTGAAGATCTGAGTTTGTAGTTTTTGACCTTATATGGAACCTCCTTTCTGAAAATTTGAGAATTCTTAAAAAATTCGTCCAAAATCTTGATGTCTCCAATCTCTTGTTTTGTACGTTTTTTCCACGTGTCTTGACATCCAATGTATCCATGCAAAGTTTGGTGAAGATCTGAGTATGTCGTTTTTGACCTTATCTGGAACCTCCCATCTGAAAATTTGAAAATTCTTAAAAAATTCGTCGAAAATCTTGATGTCTCCAATCTCTTGTTTTGTACGTTTTTTCCACGTGTCTTGACATGCAAAGTATCCCTGCAACGTTTGGTGAAGATCTGAGTATGTAGTTTTTGACCTTATCTGGAACCTCCTATCTGAAAATTTGAAAATTCTTCAAAAATTCGTCGAAAATCTTGATGTCTCCAATCTCTTGTTTTGTACGTTTTTTCCACGTGTCTTGACCTCCAATGTATCCCTGCAAAGTTTGGTGAAGATCTGAGTATGTCGTTTTTGACCTTATCTGGAACATCCTTTCTGAAAATTTGAAAATTCTTAAAAAATTCGTCCAAAATTTGATGTCTCCAATCTCTTGTTTTGTACGTTTTTTCCACGTGTCTTGACATCCAATGTATCCCTGCAAAGTTTGGTGAAGATCTGAGTATGTCGTTTTTGACCTTATCTGGAACATCCTTTCTGAAAATTTGAAAATTCTTAAAAAATTCGTCCAAAATCTTGATGTCTCCAATCTCTTGTTTTGTACGTTTTTTCCACGTGTCTTGACATGCAAAGTATCCCTGCAACGTTTGGTGAAGATCTGAGTATGTAGTTTTTGACCTTATCTGGAACCTCCTATCTGAAAATTTGAAAATTCTTCAAAAATTCGTCGAAAATCTTGATGTCTCCAATCTCTTGTTTTGTACGTTTTTTCCACGTGTCTTGACATCCAATGTATCCCTGCAATGTTTGGTGGAGATCTGAGTATGTAGTTTTTGACCTTATCTGGGACCTCCTATCAGAAAATTTGAAAATTCTTCAAAAATTCGTCCAAAATCTTGATGTCTCCAATCTCTTGTTTTGTACGTTTTTTCCACGTGTCTCGACCTCCAATGTATCCCTGCAAAGTTTGGTGAAGATCTGAGTATGTCGTTTTTGACCTTATCTGGAACATCCTTTCTGAAAATTTGAAAATTCTTAAAAAATTCGTCGAAAATCTTGATGTCTCCAATCTCTTGTTTTGTACGTTTTTTCCACGTGTCTTGCCATCCAATGTATCCCTGCAAAGTTTGGTGAAGATCTGAGTATGTAGTTTTTGACCTTATATGGAACCTCCCATCTGAAAATTTGAAAATTCCTAAAAAATCCGTCCAAAATCTTGATGACCCCAATCTCTTGTTTTGTACTTTTTTTCCACGTGTCTTGACATCCAATGTATCCCTGCAAAGTTTGGTGAAGATCTGAGTATGTAGTTTTTGATCTTATCTGGAACCTCCTATCTGAAAATTTGAAAATTCTTAAAAAATTCGTCCAAAATCTTGATGTCTCCAATCTCTTGTTTTGTACGTTTTTTCCACGTGTCTTGATATCCAATGTATCCCTGCAAAGTTTGGTGAAGATCTGAGTATGTCGTTTTTGACCTTATCTGGAACATCCTTTCTGAAAATTTGAAAAATGTTAAAAAATTCGTCCAAAATCTTGATGTCTCCAATCTCTTTTTTGTACGTTTTTTCCACGTGTCTTGACATCCAATGTATCCCTGCAAAGTTTGGTGAAGATCTGAGTATGTAGTTTTTGACCTTATCTGGAACCTCCCATCTGAAAATTTGAAAATTCTTAAAAAATTCGACCAAAATCTTGATGTCTCCAATCTTTTGTTTTGTACGTTTTTTCCACGTGTCTTGACACATAATGTATCCATGCAAAGTTTGGTGAAGATCTGAGTATGTAGTTTTTGACCTTATATGGAACCTCCTATCTGAAAATTTGAAAATTCTTAAAAAATTCGTCCAAAATCTTGATGTCTCCAATCTCTTGTTTTGTACGTTTTTTCCACGTGTCTTGACATCCAATGTATCCCTGCAAAGTTTGGTGAAGATCTGAGTATGTAGTTTTTGACCTTATCTGGAACCTCCCATCTGAAAATTTGAAAATTCCTAAAAAATCCGTGCAAAATCTTAATGACCCCAATCTCTTGTTTTGTACGTTTTTTCCACGTGTCTTGACATCCAATGTATCCATGCAAAGTTTGGTGAAGATCTGAGTATGTCGTTTTTGACCTTATCTGGAACCTCCCATCTGAAAATTTGAAAATTCTTAAAAAATTCGTCGAAAATCTTGATGTCTCCAATCTCTTGTTTTGTACGTTTTTTCCACGTTTCTTGACATGCAAAGTATCCCTGCAACGTTTGGTGAAGATCTGAGTATGTAGTTTTTGACCTTATCTGGAACCTCCTATCTGAAAATTTGAAAATTCTTCAAAAATTCGTCGAAAATCTTGATGTCTCCAATCTCTTGTTTTGTACGTTTTTTCCACGTGTCTTGACATCCAATGTATCCCTGCAATGTTTGGTGGAGATCTGAGTATGTAGTTTTTGACCTTATCTGGGACCTCCTATCAGAAAATTTGAAAATTCTTCAAAAATTCGTCCAAAATCTTGATGTCTCCAATCTCTTGTTTTGTACGTTTTTTCCACGTGTCTCGACCTCCAATGTATCCCTGCAAAGTTTGGTGAAGATCTGAGTATGTCGTTTTTGACCTTATCTGGAACATCCTTTCTGAAAATTTGAAAATTCTTAAAAAATTCGTCGAAAATCTTGATGTCTCCAATCTCTTGTTTTGTACGTTTTTTCCACGTGTCTTGACATCCAATGTATCCCTGCAAAGTTTGGTGAAGATCTGAGTATGTAGTTTTTGACCTTATATGGAACCTCCCATCTGAAAATTTGAAAATTCCTAAAAAATCCGTCCAAAATCTTGATGACCCCAATCTCTTGTTTTGTACTTTTTTTCCACGTGTCTTGACATCCAATGTATCCCTGCAAAGTTTGGTGAAGATCTGAGTATGTAGTTTTTGATCTTATCTGGAACCTCCTATCTGAAAATTTGAAAATTCTTAAAAAATTCGTCCAAAATCTTGATGTCTCCAATCTCTTGTTTTGTACGTTTTTTCCACGTGTCTTGATATCCAATGTATCCCTGCAAAGTTTGGTGAAGATCTGAGTATGTTGTTTTTGACCTTATCTGGAACATCCTTTCTGAAAATTTGAAAATTGTTAAAAAATTCGTCCAAAATCTTGATGTCTCCTATCTCTTGTTTTGTACGTTTTTTCCACGTGTCTTGACATCCAATGTATCCCTGCAAAGTTTTGTGAAGATCTGAGTATGTAGTTTTTGACCTTATCTGGAACCTCCCATCTGAAAATTTGAAAATTCTTAAAAAATTCGACCAATATCTTGATGTCTCCAATCTCTTGTTTTGTACGTTTTTTCCACGTGTCTTGACACATAATGTATCCATGCAAAGTTTGGTGAAGATCTGAGTATGTAGTTTTTGACCTTATATGGAACCTCCTATCTGAAAATTTAAAAATTCTTAAAAAATTCGTCCAAAATCTTGATGTCTCCAATCTCTTGTTTTGTACGTTTTTTCCACGTGTCTTGACATCCAATGTATCCTTGCAAAGTTTGGTGAAGATCTGAGTATGTAGTTTTTGACCTTATCTGGAACCTCCCATCTGAAAATTTGAAAATTCTTAAAAAATTCGACCAAAATCTTGATGTCTCCAATCTTTTGTTTTGTACGTTTTTTCCACGTGTCTTGACACATAATGTATCCATGCAAAGTTTGGTGAAGATCTGAGTATGTAGTTTTTGACCTTATATGGAACCTCCTATCTGAAAATTTGAAAATTCTTAAAAAATTCGTCCAAAATCTTGATGTCTCCAATCTCTTGTTTTGTACGTTTTTTCCACGTGTCTTGACATCCAATGTATCCCTGCAAAGTTTGGTGAAGATCTGAGTATGTAGTTTTTGACCTTATCTGGAACCTCCCATCTGAAAATTTGAAAATTCCTAAAAAATCCGTGCAAAATCTTGATGACCCCAATCTCTTGTTTTGTACGTTTTTTCCACGTGTCTTGACATCCAATGTATTCCTGCAATGTTTGGTGAAGATCTGAGTATGTAGTTTTTGACCTTATATGGAACCTCCTTTCTGAAAATTTGAAAATTCTTAAAAAATTCGACCAAAATCTTGATGTTCCGAATCCTATGTTTTGTATGTTTTTTCCACGTGTCTTGACATCCAATGTATCCATGCAAAGTTTGGTGAAGATCTGAGTATGTAGTTTTTGACCTTATATTGAACCTCCCATCTGAAAATTTGAAAATTCTTAAAAAATTCGTCCAAAATCTTGATGACCCCAATCTCTTGTTTTGTACGTTTTTTCCACGTGTCTTGACATCCAAAGTATCCCTGCAAAGTTTGGTGAAGATCTGAGTATGTAGTTTTTGACCTTATATGGAACCTCCTTTCTGAAAATTTGAGAATTCTTAAAAAATTCGTCCAAAATCTTGATGTCTCCAATCTCTTGTTTTGTACGTTTTTTCCACGTGTCTTGACATCTAATGTATCCATGCAAAGTTTGGTGAAGATCTGAGTATGTCGTTTTTGACCTTATCTGGAACCTCCCATCTGAAAATTTGAAAATTCTTAAAAAATTCGTCGAAAATCTTGATGTCTCCAATCTTTTGTTTTGTACGTTTTTTCCACGTGTCTTGACATGCAAAGTATCCCTGCAACGTTTGGTGAAGATCTGAGTATGTAGTTTTTGACCTTATCTGGAACCTCCTATCTGAAAATTTGAAAATTCTTCAAAAATTCGTCGAAAATCTTGATGTCTCCAATCTCTTGTTTTGTACGTTTTTTCCACGTGTCTTGACATCCAATGTATTCCTGCAATGTTTGGTGGAGATCTGAGTATGTAGTTTTAGACCTTATCTGGAACCTCCTATCTGAAAATTTGAAAATTCTTCAAAAATTCGTCCAAAATCTTGATGTCTCCAATCTCTTGTTTTGTACGTTTTTTCCACGTGTCTCGACCTCCAATGGATCCCTGCAAAGTTTGGTGAAGATCTGAGTATGTCGTTTTTGACCTTATCTGGAACATCCTTTCTGAAAATTTGAAAATTCTTAAAAAATTCGTCGAAAATCTTGATGTCTCCAATCTCTTGTTTTGTACGTTTTTTCCACGTGTCTTGACATCCAATGTATCCCTGCAAAGTTTGGTGAAGATCTGAGTATGTAGTTTTTGACCTTATATGGAACCTCCTATCTGAAAATTTGAAAATTCTTAAAAAATTCGTCCAAAATCTTGATGTCTCCAATCTCTTGTTTTGTACGTTTTTTCCACGTGTCTCGACCTCCAATGGATCCCTGCAAAGTTTGGTGAAGATCTGAGTATGTCGTTTTTGACCTTATCTGGAACCTCCCATCTGAAAATTTGAAAATTCTTAAAAAATTCGTCGAAAATCTAGATGTCTCCGATCTCTTGTTTTGTACGTTTTTTCCACGTGTCTTGACATGCAAAGTATTCCTGCAAAGTTTGGTGAAGATCTGAGTATGTAGTTTTTGACCTCATCTGGAACCTCCTATCTGAAAATTTGAAAATTCTTAAAAAATTCGTCCAAAATCTTGATGTCTCCAATCTCTTGTTTTGTACGTTTTTTCCACGTGTCTTGACATCCAATGTATCCCTGCAATGTTTGGTGAAGATCTGAGTATGTAGTTTTTGACCTTATCTGGAACCTCCCATCTGAAAATTTGAAAATTCCTAAAAAATCCGTCCAAAATCTGGTTGACCCCAATCTCTTGTTTTGTACTTTTTTTCCACGTGTCTCGACCTCCAATGTATCCCTGCAAAGTTTGGTGAAGATCTGAGTATGTAGTTTTTGACCTTATATGGAACCTCCTATCTGAAAATTTGAAAATTCTTAAAAAATTCGTCCAAAATCTTGATGTCACCAATCCTATGTTTTGTATGTTTTTTCCACGTGTCTTGACATCCAATGTATCCATGCAAAGTTTGGTGAAGATCTGAGTATGTCGTTTTTGACCTTATCTGGAACCTCCCATCTGAAAATTTGAAAATTCTTAAAAAATTCGTCGAAAATCTTGATGTCTCCGATCTCTTGTTTTGTACGTTTTTTCCACGTGTCTTGACATGCAAAGTATTCCTGCAAAGTTTGGTGAAGATCTGAGTATGTAGTTTTTGACCTCATCTGGATCCTCCTATCTGAAAATTTGAAAATTCTTAAAAAATTCGTCCAAAATTTTGATGTCTCCAATCTCTTGTTTTGTACGTTTTTTCCACGTGTCTTGACATCCAATGTATCCCTGCAATGTTTGGTGAAGATCTGAGTATGTAGTTTTTGACCTTATCTGGAACCTCCCATCTGAAAATTTGAAAATTCCTAAAAAATCCGTCCAAAATCTTGATGACCCCAATCTCTTGTTTTGTACGTTTTTTCCACGTGTCTTGACATCCAATGTATCCCTGCAAAGTTTGGTGAAGATCTGAGTATGTAGTTTTTGACCTTATCTGGAACCTCCTATCTGAAAATTTGAAAATTCTTAAAAAATTCGTCCAAAATCTTGATGTCTCCAATCTCTTGTTTTGTACGTTTTTTCCACGTGTCTTGATATCCAATGTATCCCTGCAAAGTTTGGTGAAGATCTGAGTATGTCGTTTTTGACCTTATCTGGAACATCCTTTCTGAAAATTTGAAAATTGTTAAAAAATTCGTCCAAAATCTTGATGTCCCCAATCTCTTTTTTGTACGTTTTTTCCACGTGTCTTGACATCCAATGTATCCCTGCAAAGTTTGGTGAAGATCTGAGTATGTAGTTTTTGACCTTATCTGGAACCTCCCATCTGAAAATTTGAAAATTCTTAAAAAATTCGACCAAAATCTTGATGTCTCCAATCTTTTGTTTTGTACGTTTTTTCCACGTGTCTTGACACATAATGTATCCATGCAAAGTTTGGTGAAGATCTGAGTATGTAGTTTTGACCTTATATGGAACCTCCTATCTGAAAATTTGAAAATTCTTAAAAAATTCGACCAAAATCTTGATGTCTCCAATCTCTTGTTTTGTACGTTTTTTCCACGTGTCTTGACATCCAATGTATCCCTGCAAAGTTTGGTGAAGATCTGAGTATGTAGTTTTTGACCTTATCTGGAACCTCCCATCTGAAAATTTGAAAATTCCTAAAAAATCAGTGCAAAATCTTCATGACCCCAATCTCTTGTTTTGTACGTTTTTTCCACGTGTCTTGACATCCAATGTATTCCTGCAATGTTTGGTGAAGATCTGAGTATGTAGTTTTTGACCTTATATGGAACCTCCTATCTGAAAATTTGAAAATTTTTAAAAAATTCGACCAAAATCTTGATGTTCCGAATCCTATGTTTTGTATGTTTTTTCCACGTGTCTTGACATCCAATGTATCCATGCAAAGTTTGGTGAAGATCTGAGTTTGTAGTTTTTGACCTTATATTGAACCTCCCATCTGAAAATTTGAAAATTCTTAAAAAATTCGTCCAAAATCTTGATGACCCCAATCTCTTGTTTTGTACGTTTTTTCCACGTGTCTTGACATCCAAAGTATCCCTGCAAAGTTTGGTGAAGATCTGAGTATGTAGTTTTTGACCTTATATGGAACCTCCTATCTGAAAATTTGAGAATTCTTAAAAAATTCGTCCAAAATCTTGATGTCTCCAATCTCTTGTTTTGTACGTTTTTTCCACGTGTCTTGACATCCAATGTATCCATGCAAAGTTTGGTGAAGATCTGAGTATGTCGTTTTTGACCTTATCTGGAACCTCCCATCTGAAAATTTGAAAATTCTTAAAAAATTCGTCGAAAATCTTGATGTCTCCAATCTTTTGTTTTGTACGTTTTTTCCACGTGTCTTGACATGCAAAGTATCCCTGCAACGTTTGGTGAAGATCTGAGTATGTAGTTTTTGACCTTATCTGGAACCTCCTATCTGAAAATTTGAAAATTCTTCAAAAATTCGTCGAAAATCTTGATGTCTCCAATCTCTTGTTTTGTACGTTTTTTCCACGTGTCTTGACATCCAATGTATTCCTGCAATGTTTGGTGGAGATCTGAGTATGTAGTTTTAGACCTTATCTGGAACCTCCTATCTGAAAATTTGAAAATTCTTCAAAAATTCGTCCAAAATCTTGATGTCTCCAATCTCTTGTTTTGTACGTTTTTTCCACGTGTCTCGACCTCCAATGGATCCCTGCAAAGTTTGGTGAAGATCTGAGTATGTCGTTTTTGACCTTATCTGGAACATCCTTTCTGAAAATTTGAAAATTCTTAAAAAATTCGTCCAAAATCTTGATGTCTCCAATCTCTTGTTTTGTACGTTTTTTCCACGTGTCTTGACATCCAATGTATCCCTGCAAAGTTTGGTGAAGATCTGAGTATGTAGTTTTTGACCTTATATGGAACCTCCTATCTGAAAATTTGAAAATTCTTAAAAAATTCGTCCAAAATCTTGATGTCTCCAATCTCTTGTTTTGTACGTTTTTTCCACGTGTCTCGACCTCCAATGGATCCCTGCAAAGTTTGGTGAAGATCTGAGTATGTCGTTTTTGACCTTATCTGGAACCTCCCATCTGAAAATTTGAAAATTCTTAAAAAATTCGTCGAAAATCTAGATGTCTCCGATCTCTTGTTTTGTTCGTTTTTTCCACGTGTCTTGACATGCAAAGTATTCCTGCAAAGTTTGGTGAAGATCTGAGTATGTAGTTTTTGACCTCATCTGGAACCTCCTATCTGAAAATTTGAAAATTCTTAAAAAATTCGTCCAAAATCTTGATGTCTCCAATCTCTTGTTTTGTACGTTTTTTCCACGTGTCTTGACATCCAATGTATCCCTGCAATGTTTGGTGAAGATCTGAGTATGTAGTTTTTGACCTTATCTGGAACCTCCCATCTGAAAATTTGAAAATTCCTAAAAATCCGTCCAAAATCTTGTTGACCCCAATCTCTTGTTTTGTACTTTTTTTCCACGTGTCTCGACCTCCAATGTATCCCTGCAAAGTTTGGTGAAGATCTGAGTATGTAGTTTTTGACCTTATATGGAACCTCCTATCTGAAAATTTGAAAATTCTTAAAAAATTCGTCCAAAATCTTGATGTCACCAATCCTATGTTTTGTATGTTTTTTCCACGTGTCTTGACATCCAATGTATCCATGCAAAGTTTGGTGAAGA
Source organism: Lepisma saccharinum (assembly GCF_977018435.1). NCBI lineage: Eukaryota > Metazoa > Arthropoda > Insecta > Zygentoma > Lepismatidae > Lepisma > Lepisma saccharinum. The sequence goes on along the minus strand of NW_028142971.1, from coordinate 655,974 downwards.
TCTGAGTATGTCGTTTTTGACCTTATCTGGAACCTCCCATCTGAAAATTTGAAAATTCTTAAAAAATTCGTCGAAAATCTTGATGTCTCCGATCTCTTGTTTTGTACGTTTTTTCCACGTGTCTTGACATGCAAAGTATTCCTGCAAAGTTTGGTGAAGATCTGAGTATGTAGTTTTTGACCTCATCTGGAACCTCCTATCTGAAAATTTGAAAATTCTTAAAAAATTCGTCCAAAATTTTGATGTCTCCAATCTCTTGTTTTGTACGTTTTTTCCACGTGTCTTGACATCCAATGTATCCCTGCAATGTTTGGTGAAGATCTGAGTATGTAGTTTTTGACCTTATCTGGAACCTCCCATCTGAAAATTTGAAAATTCCTAAAAAATCCGTCCAAAATCTTGATGACCCCAATCTCTTGTTTTGTACGTTTTTTCCACGTGTCTTGACATCCAATGTATCCCTGCAAAGTTTGGTGAAGATCTGAGTATGTAGTTTTTGACCTTATCTGGAACCTCCTATCTGAAAATTTGAAAATTCTTAAAAAATTCGTCCAAAATCTTGATGTCTCCAATCTCTTGTTTTGTACGTTTTTTCCACGTGTCTTGATATCCAATGTATCCCTGCAAAGTTTGGTGAAGATCTGAGTATGTCGTTTTTGACCTTATCTGGAACATCCTTTCTGAAAATTTGAAAATTGTTAAAAAATTCGTCCAAAATCTTGATGTCTCCAATCTCTTTTTTGTACGTTTTTTCCACGTGTCTTGACATCCAATGTATCCCTGCAAAGTTTGGTGAAGATCTGAGTATGTAGTTTTTGACCTTATCTGGAACCTCCCATCTGAAAATTTGAAAATTCTTAAAAAATTCGACCAAAATCTTGATGTCTCCAATCTTTTGTTTTGTACGTTTTTTCCACGTGTCTTGACACATAATGTATCCATGCAAATTTTGGTGAAGATCTGAGTATGTAGTTTTTGACCTTATATGGAACCTCCTATCTGAAAATTTGAAAATTCTTAAAAAATTCGTCCAAAATCTTGATGTCTCCAATCTCTTGTTTTGTACGTTTTTTCCACGTGTCTTGACATCCAATGTATCCCTGCAAAGTTTGGTGAAGATCTGAGTATGTAGTTTTTGACCTTATCTGGAACCTCCCATTTGAAAATTTGAAAATTCCTAAAAAATCCGTGCAAAATCTTGATGACCCCAATCTCTTGTTTTGTACGTTTTTTCCACGTGTCTTGACATCCAATGTATCCATGCAAAGTTTGGTGAAGATCTGAGTATGTCGTTTTTGACCTTATCTGGAACCTCCCATCTGAAAATTTGAAAATTCTTAAAAAATTCGTCGAAAATCTTGATGTCTCCAATCTCTTGTTTTGTACGTTTTTTCCACGTGTCTTGACATGCAAAGTATCCCTGCAACGTTTGGTGAAGATCTGAGTATGTAGTTTTTGACCTTATCTGGAACCTCCTATCTGAAAATTTGAAAATTCTTCAAAAATTCGTCGAAAATCTTGATGTCTCCAATCTCTTGTTTTGTACGTTTTTTCCACGTGTCTTGACATCCAATGTATCCCTGCAATGTTTGGTGGAGATCTGAGTATGTAGTTTTTGACCTTATCTGGGACCTCCTATCAGAAAATTTGAAAATTCTTCAAAAATTCGTCCAAAATCTTGATGTCTCCAATCTCTTGTTTTGTACGTTTTTTCCACGTGTCTCGACCTCCAATGTATCCCTGCAAAGTTTGGTGAAGATCTGAGTATGTCGTTTTTGACCTTATCTGGAACATCCTTTCTGAAAATTTGAAAATTCTTAAAAAATTCGTCGAAAATCTTGATGTCTCCAATCTCTTGTTTTGTACGTTTTTTCCACGTGTCTTGACATCCATTGTATCCCTGCAAAGTTTGGTGAAGATCTGAGTATGTAGTTTTTGACCTTATATGGAACCTCCTTTCTGAAAATTTGAAAATTCTCAAAAAATTCGTCCATAATCTTGATGTCTCCAATCTCTTGTTTTGTACGTTTTTTCCACGTGTCTTGACATCCAATGTATCCCTGCAAAGTTTGGTGAAGATCTGAGTATGTAGTTTTTGACCTTATATGGAACCTCCTATCTGAAAATTTGAAAATTCTTAAAAAATTCGTCCAAAATCTTGATGTCTCCAATCTCTTGTTTTGTACGTTTTTCCACGTGTCTTGATATCCAATGTATCCCTGCAAAGTTTGGTGAAGATCTGAGTATGTTGTTTTTGACCTTATCTGGAACATCCTTTCTGAAAATTTGAGAATTGTTAAAAAATTCGTCCAAAATCTTGATGTCTCCTATCTCTTGTTTTGTACGTTTTTTCCACGTGTCTTGACATCCAATGTATCCCTGCAAAGTTTGGTGAAGATCTGAGTATGTAGTTTTTGACCTTATCTGGAACCTCCCATCTGAAAATTTGAAAATTCTTAAAAAATTCGACCAATATCTTGATGTCTCCAATCTCTTGTTTTGTACGTTTTTTCCACGTGTCTTGACACATAATGTATCCATGCAAAGTTTGGTGAAGATCTGAGTATGTAGTTTTTGACCTTATATGGAACCTCCTATCTGAAAATTTAAAAATTCTTAAAAAATTCGTCCAAAATCTTGATGTCTTCAATCTCTTGTTTTGTACGTTTTTTCCACGTGTCTTGACATCCAATGTATCCCTGCAAAGTTTGGTGAAGATCTGAGTATGTAGTTTTTGACCTTATCTGGAACCTCCCATCTGAAAATTTGAAAATTCTTAAAAAATTCGACCAAAATCTTGATGTCTCCAATCTTTTGTTTTGTACGTTTTTTCCACGTGTCTTGACACATAATGTATCCATGCAAAGTTTGGTGAAGATCTGAGTATGTAGTTTTTGACCTTATATGGAACCTCCTATCTGAAAATTTGAAAATTCTTAAAAAATTCGTCCAAAATCTTGATGTCTCCAATCTCTTGTTTTGTACGTTTTTTCCACGTGTCTTGACATCCAATGTATCCCTGCAAAGTTTGGTGAAGATCTGAGTATGTAGTTTTTGACCTTATCTGGAACCTCCCATCTGAAAATTTGAAAATTCCTAAAAAATCCGTGCAAAATCTTGATGACCCCAATCTCTTGTTTTGTACGTGTTTTCCACGTGTCTTGACATCCAATGTATTCCTGCAATGTTTGGTGAAGATCTGAGTATGTAGTTTTTGACCTTATATGGAACCTCCTATCTGAAAATTTGAAAATTCTTAAAAAATTCGACCAAAATCTTGATGTTCCGAATCCTATGTTTTGTATGTTTTTTCCACGTGTCTTGACATCCAATGTATCCATGCAAAGTTTGGTGAAGATCTGAGTATGTAGTTTTTGACCTTATATTGAACCTCCCATCTGAAAATTTGAAAATTCTTAAAAAATTCGTCCAAAATCTTGATGACCCCAATCTCTTGTTTTGTACGTTTTTTCCACGTGTCTTGACATCCAAAGTATCCCTGCAAAGTTTGGTGAAGATCTGAGTATGTAGTTTTTGACCTTATATGGAACCTCCTTTCTGAAAATTTGAGAATTCTTAAAAAATTCGTCCAAAATCTTTATGTCTCCAATCTCTTGTTTTGTACGTTTTTTCCACGTGTCTTGACATCCAATGTATCCATGCAAAGTTTGGTGAAGATCTGAGTAGGTCGTTTTTGACCTTATCTGGAACCTCCCATCTGAAAATTTGAAAATTCTTAAAAAATTCGTCGAAAATCTTGATGTCTCCAATCTTTTGTTTTGTACGTTTTTTCCACGTGTCTTGACATGCAAAGTATCCCTGCAACGTTTGGTGAAGATCTGAGTATGTAGTTTTTGACCTTATCTGGAACCTCCTATCTGAAAATTTGAAAATTCTTCAAAAATTCGTCGAAAATCTTGATGTCTCCAATCTCTTGTTTTGTACGTTTTTTCCACGTGTCTTGACATCCAATGTATTCCTGCAATGTTTGGTGGAGATCTGAGTATGTAGTTTTAGACCTTATCTGGAACCTCCTATCTGAAAATTTGAAAATTCTTCAAAAATTCGTCCAAAATCTTGATGTCTCCAATCTCTTGTTTTGTACGTTTTTTCCACGTGTCTCGACCTCCAATGGATCCCTGCAAAGTTTGGTGAAGATCTGAGTATGTCGTTTTTGACCTTATCTGGAACATCCTTTCTGAAAATTTGAAAATTCTTAAAAAATTCGTCGAAAATCTTGATGTCTCCAATCTCTTGTTTTGTACGTTTTTTCCACGTGTCTTGACATCCAATGTATCCCTGCAAAGTTTGGTGAAGATCTGAGTATGTAGTTTTTTACCTTATATGGAACCTCCTATCTGAAAATTTGAAAATTCTTAAAAAATTCGTCCAAAATCTTGATGTCTCCAATCTCTTGTTTTGTACGTTTTTTCCACGTGTCTCGACCTCCAATGGATCCCTGCAAAGTTTGGTGAAGATCTGAGTATGTCGTTTTTGACCTTATCTGGAACCTCCCATCTGAAAATTTGAAAATTCCTAAAAAATCCTTCCAAAATCTTGATGACCCCAATCTCTTGTTTTGTACTTTTTTTCCACGTGTCTCGACCTCCAATGTATCATTGCAAAGTTTGGTGAAGATCTGAGTATGTAGTTTTTGACCTTATATGGAACCTCCTATCTGAAAATTTGAAAATTCTTAAAAAATTCGTCCAAAATCTTGATGTCACCAATCCTATGTTTTGTATTTTTTTCCACGTGTCTTGACATCCAATGTATCCATGCAAAGTTTGGTGAAGATCTGAGTATGTCGTTTTTGACCTTATCTGGAACCTCCCATCTGAAAATTTGAAAGTTTTTAAAAAATTCGTCGAAAATCTTGATGTCTCCGATCTCTTGTTTTGTACGTCTTTTCCACGTGTCTTGACATGCAAAGTATTCCTGCAAAGTTTGGTGAAGATCTGAGTATGTAGTTTTTGACCTCATCTGGAACCTCCTATCTGAAAATTTGAAAATTCTTAAAAAATTCGTCCAAAATTTTGATGTCTCCAATCTCTTGTTTTGTACGTTTTTTCCACGTGTCTTGACATCCAATGTATCCCTGCAATGTTTGGTGAAGATCTGAGTATGTAGTTTTTGACCTTATCTGGAACCTCCCATCTGAAAATTTGAAAATTCCTAAAAAATCCGTCCAAAATCTTGATGACCCCAATCTCTTGTTTTGTACGTTTTTTCCACGTGTCTTGACATCCAATGTATCCCTGCAAAGTTTGGTGAAGATCTGAGTATGTAGTTTTTGACCTTATCTGGAACCTCCTATCTGAAAATTTGAAAATTCTTAAAAAATTCGTCCAAAATCTTGATGTCTCCAATCTCTTGTTTTGTACGTTTTTTCCACGTGTCTTGATATCCAATGTATCCCTGCAAAGTTTGGTGAAGATCTGAGTATGTCGTTTTTGACCTTATCTGGAACATCCTTTCTGAAAATTTGAAAATTGTTAAAAAATTCGTCCAAAATCTTGATGTCTCCAATCTCTTTTTTGTACGTTTTTTCCACGTGTCTTGACATCCAATGTATCCCTGCAAAGTTTGGTGAAGATCTGAGTATGTAGTTTTTGACCTTATCTGGAACCTCCCATCTGAAAATTTGAAAATTCTTAAAAAATTCGACCAAAATCTTGATGTCTCCAATCTTTTGTTTTGTACGTTTTTTCCACGTGTCTTGACACATAATGTATCAATGCAAAGTTTGGTGAAGATCTGAGTATGTAGTTTTTGACCTTATCTGGAACCTCCTATCTGAAAATTTGAAAATTCTTAAAAAATTCGTCCAAAATCTTGATGTCTCCAATCTCTTGTTTTGTACGTTTTTTCCACGTGTCTTGATATCCAATGTATCCCTGCAAAGTTTGGTGAAGATCTGAATATGTCGTTTTTGACCTTATCTGGAACATCCTTTCTGAAAATTTGAAAATTGTTAAAAAATTCGTCCAAAATCTTGATGTCTCCAATCTCTTTTTTGTACGTTTTTTCCACGTGTCTTGACATCCAATGTATCCCTGCAAAGTTTGGTGAAGATCTGAGTATGTAGTTTTTGACCTTATCTGGAACCTCCCATCTGAAAATTTGAAAATTCTTAAAAAATTCGACCAAAATCTTGATGTCTCCAATCTTTTGTTTTGTACGTTTTTTCCACGTGTCTTGACACATAATGTATCCATGCAAAGTTTGGTGAAGATCTGAGTATGTAGTTTTTGACCTTATATGGAACCTCCTATCTGAAAATTTGAAAATTCTTAAAAAATTCGTCCAAAATCTTGATGTCTCCAATCTCTTGTTTTGTACGTTTTTTCCACGTGTCTTGACATCCAATGTATCCCTGCAATGTTTGGTGAAGATCTGAGTATGTAGTTTTTGACCTTATCTGGAACCTCCCATCTGAAAATTTGAAAATTCCTAAAAAATCCGTCCAAAATCTTGATGACCCCAATCTCTTGTTTTGTACTTTTTTTCCACGTGTCTCGACCTCCAATGTATCCCTGCAAAGTTTGGTGAAGATCTGAGTATGTAGTTTTTGACCTTATATGGAACCTCCTATCTGAACATTTGAAAATTCTTAAAAAATTCGTCCAAAATCTTGATGTCACCAATCCTATGTTTTGTATGTTTTTTCCACGTGTCTTGACATCCAATGTATCCATGCAAAGTTTGGTGAAGATCTGAGTATGTCGTTTTTGACCTTATCTGGAACCTCCCATCTGAAAATTTGAAAATTCTTAAAAAATTCGTCGAAAATCTTGATGTCTCCGATCTCTTGTTTTGTACGTCTTTTCCACGTGTCTTGACATGCAAAGTATTCCTGCAAAGTTTGGTGAAGATCTGAGTATGTAGTTTTTGACCTCATCTGGAACCTCCTATCTGAAAATTTGAAAATTCTTAAAAAATTCGTCCAAAATTTTGATGTCTCCAATCTCTTGTTTTGTACGTTTTTTCCACGTGTCTTGACATCCAATGTATCCCTGCAATGTTTGGTGAAGATCTGAGTATGTAGTTTTTGACCTTATCTGGAACCTCCCATCTGAAAATTTGAAAATTCCTAAAAAATCCGTCCAAAATCTTGATGACCCCAATCTCTTGTTTTGTACGTTTTTTCCACGTGTCTTGACATCCAATGTATCCCTGCAAAGTTTGGTGAAGATCTGAGTATGTAGTTTTTGACCTTATCTGGAACCTCCTATCTGAAAATTTGAAAATTCTTAAAAAATTCGTCCAAAATCTTGATGTCTCCAATCTCTTGTTTTGTACGTTTTTTCCACGTGTCTTGATATCCAATGTATCCCTGCAAAGTTTGGTGAAGATCTGAGTATGTCGTTTTTGACCTTATCTGGAACATCCTTTCTGAAAATTTGAAAATTGTTAAAAAATTCGTCCAAAATCTTGATGTCTCCAATCTCTTTTTTGTACGTTTTTTCCACGTGTCTTGACATCCAATGTATCCCTGCAAAGTTTGGTGAAGATCTGAGTATGTAGTTTTTGACCTTATCTGGAACCTCCCATCTGAAAATTTGAAAATTCTTAAAAAATTCGACCAAAATCTTGATGTCTCCAATCTTTTGTTTTGTACGTTTTTTCCACGTGTCTTGACACATAATGTATCAATGCAAAGTTTGGTGAAGATCTGAGTATGTAGTTTTTGACCATATCTGGAACCTCCTATCTGAAAATTTGAAAATTCTTAAAAAATTCGTCCAAAATCTTGATGTCTCCAATCTCTTGTTTTGTACGTTTTTTCCACGTGTCTTGATATCCAATGTATCCCTGCAAAGTTTGGTGAAGATCTGAGTATGTCGTTTTTGACCTTATCTGGAACATCCTTTCTGAAAATTTGAAAATTGTTAAAAAATTCGTCCAAAATCTTGATGTCTCCAATCTCTTTTTTGTACGTTTTTTCCACGTGTCTTGACATCCAATGTATCCCTGCAAAGTTTGGTGAAGATCTGAGTATGTAGTTTTTGACCTTATCTGGAACCTCCCATCTGAAAATTTGAAAATTCTTAAAAAATTCGACCAAAATCTTGATGTCTCCAATCTTTTGTTTTGTACGTTTTTTCCACGTGTCTTGACACATAATGTATCCATGCAAAGTTTGGTGAAGATCTGAGTATGTAGTTTTTGACCTTATATGGAACCTCCTATCTGAAAATTTGAAAATTCTTAAAAAATTCGACCAAAATCTTGATGTCTCCAATCTCTTGTTTTGTACGTTTTTTCCACGTGTCTGGACATCCAATGTATCCCTGCAAAGTTTGGTGAAGATCTGAGTATGTAGTTTTTGACCTTATCTGGAACCTCCCATCTGAAAATTTGAAAATTCCTAAAAAATCCGTGCAAAATCTTGATGACCCCAATCTCTTGTTTTGTACGTTTTTTCCACGTGTCTTGACATCCAATGTATTCCTGCAATGTTTGGTGAAGATCTGAGTATGTAGTTTTTGACCTTATATGGAACCTCCTATCTGAAAATTTGAAAATTCTTAAAAAATTCGACCAAAATCTTGATGTTCCGAATCCTATGTTTTGTATGTTTTTTCCACGTGTCTTGACATCCAATGTATCCATGCAAAGTTTGGTGAAGATCTGAGTATGTAGTTTTTGACCTTATATTGAACCTCCCATCTGAAAATTTGAAAATTCTTAAAAAATTCGTCCAAAATCTTGATGACCCCAATCTCTTGTTTTGTACGTTTTTTCCACGTGTCTTGACATCCAAAGTATCCCTGCAAAGTTTGGTGAAGATCTGAGTATGTAGTTTTTGACCTTATATGGAACCTCCTTTCTGAAAATTTGAGAATTCTTAAAAAATTCGTCCAAAATCTTGATGCCTCCAATCTCTTGTTTTGTACGTTTTTTCCACGTGTCTTGACATCCAATGTATCCATGCAAAGTTTGGTGAAGATCTGAGTATGTCGTTTTTGACCTTATCTGGAACCTCCCATCTGAAAATTTGAAAATTCTTAAAAAATTCGTCGAAAATCTTGATGTCTCCAATCTTTTGTTTTGTACGTTTTTTCCACGTGTCTTGACATGCAAAGTATCCCTGCAACGTTTGGTGAAGATCTGAGTATGTAGTTTTTGACCTTATCTGGAACCTCCTATCTGAAAATTTGAAAATTCTTCAAAAATTCGTCGAAAATCTTGATGTCTCCAATCTCTTGTTTTGTACGTTTTTTCCACGTGTCTTGACATCCAATGTATCCCTGCAATGTTTGGTGAAGATCTGAGTATGTAGTTTTTGACCTTATCTGGAACCTCCCATCTGAAAATTTGAAAATTCCTAAAAAATCCGTCCAAAATCTTGATGACCCCAATCTCTTGTTTTGTACGTTTTTTCCACGTGTCTTGACATCCAATGTATCCCTGCAAAGTTTGGTGAAGATCTGAGTATGTAGTTTTTGACCTTATCTGGAACCTCCTATCTGAAAATTTGAAAATTCTTAAAAAATTCGTCCAAAATCTTGATGTCTCCAATCTCTTGTTTTGTACGTTTTTTCCACGTGTCTTGATATCCAATGTATCCCTGCAAAGTTTGGTGAAGATCTGAGTATGTCGTTTTTGACCTTATCTGGAACATCCTTTCTGAAAATTTGAAAATTGTTAAAAAATTCGTCCAAAATCTTGATGTCTCCAATCTCTTTTTTGTACGTTTTTTCCACGTGTCTTGACATCCAATGTATCCCTGCAAAGTTTGGTGAAGATCTGAGTATGTAGTTTTTGACCATATCTGGAACCTCCCATCTGAAAATTTGAAAATTCTTAAAAAATTCGACCAAAATCTTGATGTCTCCAATCTTTTGTTTTGTACGTTTTTTCCACGTGTCTTGACACATAATGTATCAATGCAAAGTTTGGTGAAGATCTGAGTATGTAGTTTTTGACCTTATCTGGAACCTCCTATCTGAAAATTTGAAAATTCTTGAAAAATTCGTCCAAAATCTTGATGTCTCCAATCTCTTGTTTTGTACGTTTTTTCCACGTGTCTTGATATCCAATGTATCCCTGCAAAGTTTGGTGAAGATCTGAGTATGTCGTTTTTGACCTTATCTGGAACATCCTTTCTGAAAATTTGAAAATTGTTAAAAAATTCGTCCAAAATCTTGATGTCTCCAATCTCTTTTTTGTACGTTTTTTCCACGTGTCTTGACATCCAATGTATCCCTGCAAAGTTTGGTGAAGATCTGAGTATGTAGTTTTTGACCTTATCTGGAACCTCCCATCTGAAAATTTGAAAATTCTTAAAAAATTCGACCAAAATCTTGATGTCTCCAATCTTTTGTTTTGTACGTTTTTTCCACGTGTCTTGACACATAATGTATCCATGCAAAGTTTGGTGAAGATCTGAGTATGTAGTTTTTGACCTTATATGGAACCTCCTATCTGAAAATTTGAAAATTCTTAAAAAATTCGTCCAAAATCTTGATGTCTCCAATCTCTTGTTTTGTACGTTTTTTCCACGTGTCTTGACATCCAATGTATCCCTGCAATGTTTGGTGAAGATCTGAGTATGTAGTTTTTGACCTTATCTGGAACCTCCCATCTGAAAATTTGAAAATTCCTAAAAAATCCGTCCAAAATCTTGATGACCCCAATCTCTTGTTTTGTACTTTTTTTCCACGTGTCTCGACCTCCAATGTATCCCTGCAAAGTTTGGTGACGATCTGAGTATGTAGTTTTTGACCTTATATGGAACCTCCTATCTGAAAATTTGAAAATTCTTAAAAAATTCGTCCAAAATCTTGATGTCACCAATCCTATGTTTTGTATGTTTTTTCCACGTGTCTTGACATCCAATGTATCCATGCAAAGTTTGGTGAAGATCTGAGTATGTCGTTTTTGACCTTATCTGGAACCTCCCATCTGAAAATTTGAAAATTCTTAAAAAATTCGTCGAAAATCTTGATGTCTCCGATCTCTTGTTTTGTACGTCTTTTCCACGTGTCTTGACATGCAAAGTATTCCTGCAAAGTTTGGTGAAGATCTGAGTATGTAGTTTTTGACCTCATCTGGAACCTCCTATCTGAAAATTTGAAAATTCTTAAAAAATTCGTCCAAAATTTTGATGTCTCCAATCTCTTGTTTTGTACGTTTTTTCCACGTGTCTTGACATCCAATGTATCCCTGCAATGTTTGGTGAAGATCTGAGTATGTAGTTTTTGACCTTATCTGGAACCTCCCATCTGAAAATTTGAAAATTCCTAAAAAATCCGTCCAAAATCTTGATGACCCCAATCTCTTGTTTTGTACGTTTTTTCCACGTGTCTTGACATCCAATGTATCCCTGCAAAGTTTGGTGAAGATCTGAGTATGTAGTTTTTGACCTTATCTGGAACCTCCTATCTGAAAATTTGAAAATTCTTAAAAAATTCGTCCAAAACCTTGATGTCTCCAATCTCTTGTTTTGTACGTTTTTTCCACGTGTCTTGATATCCAATGTATCCCTGCAAAGTTTGGTGAAGATCTGAGTATGTCGTTTTTGACCTTATCTGGAACATCCTTTCTGAAAATTTGAAAATTGTTAAAAAATTCGTCCAAAATCTTGATGTCTCCAATCTCTTTTTTGTACGTTTTTTCCACGTGTCTTGACATCCAATGTATCCCTGCAAAGTTTGGTGAAGATCTGAGTATGTAGTTTTTGACCTTATCTGGAACCTCCTATCTGAAAATTTGAAAATTCTTAAAAAATTCGTCCAAAATCTTGATGTCTCCAATCTCTTGTTTTGTACGTTTTTTCCACGTGTCTTGATATCCAATGTATCCCTGCAAAGTTTGGTGAAGATCTGAGTATGTCGTTTTTGACCTTATCTGGAACATCCTTTCTGAAAATTTGAAAATTGTTAAAAAATTCGTCCAAAATCTTGATGTCTCCAATCTCTTTTTTGTACGTTTTTTCCACGTGTCTTGACATCCAATGTATCCCTGCAAAGTTTGGTGAAGATCTGAGTATGTAGTTTTTGACCTTATCTGGAACCTCCCATCTGAAAATTTGAAAATTCTTAAAAAATTCGACCAAAATCTTGATGTCTCCAATCTTTTGTTTTGTACGTTTTTTCCACGTGTCTTGACACATAATGTATCCATGCAAAGTTTGGTGAAGATCTGAGTATGTAGTTTTTGACCTTATATGGAACCTCCTATCTGAAAATTTGAAAATTCTTAAAAAATTCATCCAAAATCTTGATGTCTCCAATCTCTTGTTTTGTACGTTTTTTCCACGTGTCTGGACATCCAATGTATCCCTGCAAAGTTTGGTGAAGATCTGAGTATGTAGTTTTTGACCTTATCTGGAACCTCCCATCTGAAAATTTGAAAATTCCTAAAAAATCCGTGCAAAATCTTGATGACCCCAATCTCTTGTTTTGTACGTTTTTTCCACGTGTCTTGACATCCAATGTATTCCTGCAATGTTTGGTGAAGATCTGAGTATGTAGTTTTTGACCTTATATGGAACCTCCTATCTGAAAATTTGAAAATTCTTAAAAAATTCGACCAAAATCTTGATGTTCCGAATCCTATGTTTTGTATGTTTTTTCCACGTGTCTTGACATCCAATGTATCCATGCAAAGTTTGGTGAAGATCTGAGTATGTAGTTTTTGACCTTATATTGAACCTCCCATCTGAAAATTTGAAAATTCTTAAAAAATTCGTCCAAAATCTTGATGACCCCAATCTCTTGTTTTGTACGTTTTTTCCACGTGTCTTGACATCCAAAGTATCCCTGCAAAGTTTGGTGAAGATCTGAGTATGTAGTTTTTGACCTTATATGGAACCTCCTTTCTGAAAATTTGAGAATTCTTAAAAAATTCGTCCAAAATCTTGATGTCTCCAATCTCTTGTTTTGTACGTTTTTTCCACGTGTCTTGACATCCAATGTATCCATGCAAAGTTTGGTGAAGATCTGAGTATGTCGTTTTTGACCTTATCTGGAACCTCCCATCTGAAAATTTGAAAATTCTTAAAAAATTCGTCGAAAATCTTGATGTCTCCAATCTTTTGTTTTGTACGTTTTTTCCACGTGTCTTGACACATAATGTATCCATGCAAAGTTTGGTGAAGATCTGAGTATGTAGTTTTTGACCTTATATGGAACCTCCTATCTGAAAATTTGAAAATTCTTAAAAAATTCGTCCAAAATCTTGATGTCTCCAATCTCTTGTTTTGTACGTTTTTTCCACGTGTCTTGACATCCAATGTATTCCTGCAATGTTTGGTGGAGATCTGAGTATGTAGTTTTAGACCTTATCTGGAACCTCCTATCTGAAAATTTGAAAATTCTTCAAAAATTCGTCCAAAATCTTGATGTCTCCAATCTCTTGTTTTGTACGTTTTTTCCACGTGTCTCGACCTCCAATGGATCCCTGCAAAGTTTGGTGAAGATCTGAGTATGTCGTTTTTGACCTTATCTGGAACATCCTTTCTGAAAATTTGAAAATTCTTAAAAAATTCGTCGAAAATCTTGATGTCTCCAATCTCTTGTTTTGTACGTTTTTTCCACGTGTCTTGACATCCAATGTATCCCTGCAAAGTTTGGTGAAGATCTGAGTATGTAGTTTTTGACCTTATATGGAACCTCCTATCTGAAAATTTGAAAATTCTTAAAAAATTCGTCCAAAATCTGGATGTCTCCAATCTCTTGTTTTGTACGTTTTTTCCACGTGTCTCGACCTCCAATGGATCCCTGCAAAGTTTGGTGAAGATCTGAGTATGTCGTTTTTGACCTTATCTGGAACCTCCCATCTGAAAATTTGAAAATTCTTAAAAAATTCGTCGAAAATCTTGATGTCTCCGATCTCTTGTTTTGTACGTTTTTTCCACGTGTCTTGACATGCAAAGTATTCCTGCAAAGTTTGGTGAAGATCTGAGTATGTAGTTTTTGACCTCATCTGGAACCTCCTATCTGAAAATTTGAAAATTCTTAAAAAATTCGTCCAAAATCTTGATGTCTCCAATCTCTTGTTTTGTACGTTTTTTCCACGTGTCTTGACATCCAATGTATCCCTGCAATGTTTGGTGAAGATCTGAGTATGTAGTTTTTGACCTTATCTGGAACCTCCCATCTGAAAATTTGAAAATTCCTAAAAAATCCGTCCAAAATCTTGATGACCCCAATCTCTTGTTTTGTACTTTTTTTCCACGTGTCTCGACCTCCAATGTATCCCTGCAAAGTTTGGTGAAGATCTGAGTATGTAGTTTTTGACCTTATATGGAACCTCCTATCTGAAAATTTGAAAATTCTTAAAAAATTCGTCCAAAATCTTGATGTCACCAATCCTATGTTTTGTATGTTTTTTCCACGTGTCTTGACATCCAATGTATCCATGCAAAGTTTGGTGAAGATCTGAGTATGTAGTTTTTGACCTTATCTGGAAATTCCCATCTGAAAATTTGAAAATTCTTAAAAAATTCGTCGAAAATCTTGATGTCTCCAATCTCTTGTTTTGTACGTTTTTTCCACGTGTCTTGACATGCAAAGTATCCCTGCAACGTTTGGTGAAGATCTGAGTATGTAGTTTTTGACCTTATCTGGAACCTCCTATCTGAAAATTTGAAAATTCTTAAAAAATTCGTCCAAAATCTTGATGTCTCCAATCTCTTGTTTTGTACGTTTTTTCCACGTGTCTTGACATCCAATGTATCCCTGCAATGTTTGGTGAAGATCTGAGTATGTAGTTTTTGACCTTATATGGAGCCTCCTATCTGAAAATTTGAAAATTCTTAAAAAATTCGTCCAAAATCTTGATGTCTCCAATCTCTTGTTTTGTACGTTCTTTCCACGTGTCTTGACATCCAATGTATCCCTGCAATGTTTGGTGAAGATCTGAGTATGTAGTTTTTGACCTTATATGGAACCTCCTATCTGAAAATTTGAAAATTCTTAAAAGAATTTAACAAAATCTTGATGTCCCCAATCCTATGTTTTGTATGTTTTTTCCACGTGTCTTGACATACAATGTATCCCTGCAGAGTTTGGTGAAGATCTGAGTATGTAGTTTTTGACCTTATCTGGAACCTCCCATCTGAAAATTTGAAAATTCCTAAAAAATCCGTCCAAAATCTTGTTGACCCGAATCTCTTGTTTTGTACGTTTTTTCCACGTGTCTTGACATCCAATGTATCCCTGCAAAGTTTGGTGAAGATCTGAGTATGTAGTTTTTGACCTTATCTGGAACCGCATTTCTGAAAATTTGAAAATTTTTAAAAAAATCGTCCAAAATCTTGATGTCTCCAATCTCTTGTTTTGTACGTTTTTTCCACGTGTCTTGACATCCAATGTATCCCTGCAAAGTTTGGTGAAGATCTGAGTATGTAGTTTTTGACCTTATATGGAACCTCCTATCTGAAAATTTGAAAATTCTTAAAAAATTCGTCCAAAATCTTGATGTCTCCAATCTCTTGTTTTGTACGTTTTTTCCACGTGTCTCGACCTCCAATGGATCCCTGCAAAGTTTGGTGAAGATCTGAGTATGTCGTTTTTGACCTTATCTGGAACCTCCCATCTGAAAATTTGAAAATTCTTAAAAAATTCGTCGAAAATCTTGATGTCTCCGATCTCTTGTTTTGTACGTTTTTTCCACGTGTCTTGACATGCAAAGTATTCCTGCAAAGTTTGGTGAAGATCTGAGTATGTAGTTTTTGACCTCATCTGGAACCTCCTATCTGAAAATTTGAAAATTCTTAAAAAATTCGTCCAAAATCTTGATGTCTCCAATCTCTTGTTTTGTACGTTTTTTCCACGTGTCTTGACATCCAATGTATCCCTCAAAGTTTGGTGAAGATCTGAGTATGTAGTTTTTGACCTTATCTGGAACCTCCTATCTGAAAATTTGAAAATTCTTAAAAAATTCGTCCAAAATCTTGATGTCTCCAATCTCTTGTTTTGTACGTTTTTTCCACGTGTCTTGATATCCAATGTATCCCTGCAAAGTTTGGTGAAGATCTGAGTATGTCGTTTTTGACCTTATCTGGAACATCCTTTCTGAAAATTTGAAAATTGTTAAAAAATTCGTCCAAAATCTTGATGTCTCCTATCTCTTGTTTTGTACGTTTTTTCCACGTGTCTTGACATCCAATGTATCCCTGCAAAGTTTGGTGAAGATCTGAGTATGTAGTTTTTGACCTTATCTGGAACATCCTTTCTGAAAATTTGAAAATTGTTAAAAAATTCGTCCAAAATCTTGATGTCTCCTATCTCTTGTTTTGTACGTTTTTTCCACGTGTCTTGACATCCAATGTATCCCTGCAAAGTTTGGTGAAGATCTGAGTATGTAGTTTTTGACCTTATCTGGAACCTCCCATCTGAAAATTTGAAAATTTGAAAATTCTTAAAAAATTCGACCAAAATCTTGATGTCTCCAATCTTTTGTTTTGTACGTTTTTTCCACGTGTCTTGACACATAATGTATCCATGCAAAGTTTGGTGAAGATCTGAGTATGTAGTTTTTGACCTTATATGGAACCTCCTATCTGAAAATTTGAAAATTCTTAAAAAATTCGTCCAAAATCTTGATGTCTCCAATCTCTTGTTTTGTACGTTTTTTCCACGTGTCTTGACATCCAATGTATCCCTGCAAAGTTTGGTGAAGATCTGAGTATGTTGTTTTTGACCTTATCTGGAACATCCTTTCTGAAAATTTGAAAATTGTTAAAAAATTCGTCCAAAATCTTGATGTCTCCTATCTCTTGTTTTGTACGTTTTTTCCACGTGTCTTGACATCCAATGTATCCCTGCAAAGTTTGGTGAAGATCTGAGTATGTAGTTTTTGACCTTATCTGGAACCTCCCATCTGAAAATTTGAAAATTCTTAAAAAATTCGACCAATATCTTGATGTCTCCAATCTCTTGTTTTGTACGTTTTTTCCACGTGTCTTGACACATAATGTATCCATGCAAAGTTTGGTGAAGATCTGAGTATGTAGTTTTTGACCTTATATGGAACCTCCTATCTGAAAATTTAAAAATTCTTAAAAAATTCGTCCAAAATCTTGATGTCTCCAATCTCTTGTTTTGTACGTTTTTTCCACGTGTCTTGACATCCAATGTATCCCTGCAAAGTTTGGTGAAGATCTGAGTATGTAGTTTTTGACCTTATCTGGAACCTCCCATCTGAAAATTTGAAAATTCTTAAAAAATTCGACCAAAATCTTGATGTCTCCAATCTTTTGTTTTGTACGTTTTTTCCACGTGTCTTGACACATAATGTATCCATGCAAAGTTTGGTGAAGATCTGAGTATGTAGTTTTTGACCTTATATGGAACCTCCTATCTGAAAATTTGAAAATTCTTAAAAAATTCGTCCAAAATCTTGATGTCTCCAATCTCTTGTTTTGTACGTTTTTTCCACGTGTCTTGACATCCAATGTATCCCTGCAAAGTTTGGTGAAGATCTGAGTATGTAGTTTTTGACCTTATCTGGAACCTCCCATCTGAAAATTTGAAAATTCCTAAAAAATCCGTGCAAAATCTTGATGACCCCAATCTCTTGTTTTGTACGTTTTTTCCACGTGTCTTGACATCCAATGTATTCCTGCAATGTTTGGTGAAGATCTGAGTATGTAGTTTTTGACCTTATATGGAACCTCCTATCTGAAAATTTGAAAATTCTTAAAAAATTCGACCAAAATCTTGATGTTCCGAATCCTATGTTTTGTATGTTTTTTCCACGTGTCTTGACATCCAATGTATCCATGCAAAGTTTGGTGAAGATCTGAGTATGTAGTTTTTGACCTTATATTGAACCTCCTATCTGAAAATTTGAAAATTCTTAAAAAATTCGTCCAAAATCTTGATGACCCCAATCTCTTGTTTTGTACGTTTTTTCCACGTGTCTTGACATCCAAAGTATCCCTGCAAGGTTTGGTGAAGATCTGAGTATGTAGTTTTTGACCTTATATGGAACCTCCTATCTGAAAATTTGAAAATTCTTAAAAGAATTTAACAAAATCTTGATGTCCCCAATCCTATGTTTTGTATGTTTTTTCCACGTGTCTTGACATACAATGTATCCCTGCAGAGTTTGGTGAAGATCTGAGTATGTAGTTTTTGACCTTATCTGGAACCTCCCATCTGAAAATTTGAAAATTCATAAAAAATCCTTCCAAAATCTTGTTGACCCGAATCTCTTGTTTTGTACGTTTTTTCCACGTGTCTTGACATCCAATGTATCCCTGCAAAGTTTGGTGAAGATCTGAGTATGTAGTTTTTGACCTTATCTGGAACCGCATTTCTGAAAATTTGAAAATTTTTAAAAAAATCGTCCAAAATCTTGATGTCTCCAATCTCTTGTTTTGTACGTTTTTTCCACGTGTCTTGACATCCAATGTATCCCTGCAAAGTTTGGTGAAGATCTGAGTATGTAGTTTTTGACCTTATATGGAACCTCCCATCTGAAAATTTGAAAATTCTTAAAAAATTCGTCCAAAATCTTGATGTCTCCAATCTCTTGTTTTGTACGTTTTTTCCACGTGTCTCGACCTCCAATGGATCCCTGCAAAGTTTGGTGAAGATCTGAGTATGTCGTTTTTGACCTTCTCTGGAACCTCCCATCTGAAAATTTGAAAATTCTTAAAAAATTCGTCGAAAATCTTGATGTCTCCGATCTCTTGTTTTGTACGTTTTTTCCACGTGTCTTGACATGCAAAGTATTCCTGCAAAGTTTGGTGAAGATCTGAGTATGTAGTTTTTGACCTCATCTGGAACCTCCTATCTGAAAATTTGAAAATTCTTAAAAAATTCGTCCAAAATCTTGATGTCTCCAATCTCTTGTTTTGTACGTTTTTTCCACGTGTCTTGACATCCAATGTATCCCTGCAAAGTTTGGTGAAGATCTGAGTATGTAGTTTTTGACCTTATCTGGAACCTCCTATCTGAAAATTTGAAAATTCTTAAAAAATTCGTCCAAAATCTTGATGTCTCCAATCTCTTGTTTTGTACGTTTTTTCCACGTGTCTTGATATCCAATGTATCCCTGCAAAGTTTGTTGAAGATCTGAGTATGTCGTTTTTGACCTTATCTGGAACATCCTTTCTGAAAATTTGAAAATTGTTAAAAAATTCGTCCAAAATCTTGATGTCTCCTATCTCTTGTTTTGTACGTTTTTTCCACGTGTCTTGACATCCAATGTATCCCTGCAAAGTTTGGTGAAGATCTGAGTATGTAGTTTTTGACCTTATCTGGAACATCCTTTCTGAAAATTTGAAAATTGTTAAAAAATTCGTCCAAAATCTTGATGTCTCCTATCTCTTGTTTTGTACGTTTTTTCCACGTGTCTTGACATCCAATGTATCCCTGCAAAGTTTGGTGAAGATCTGAGTATTTAGTTTTTGACCTTATCTGGAACCTCCCATCTGAAAATTTGAAAATTCTTAAAAAATTCGACCAATATCTTGATGTCTCCAATCTCTTGTTTTGTACGTTTTTTCCACGTGTCTTGACACATAATGTATCCATGCAAAGTTTGGTGAAGATCTGAGTATGTAGTTTTTGACCTTATATGGAACCTCCTATCTGAAAATTTAAAAATTCTTAAAAAATTCGTCCAAAATCTTGATGTCTCCAATCTCTTGTTTTGTACGTTTTTTCCACGTGTCTTGACATCCAATGTATCCCTGCAAAGTTTGGTGAAGATCTGAGTATGTAGTTTTTGACCTTATCTGGAACCTCCCATCTGAAAATTTGAAAATTCTTAAAAAATTCGACCAAAATCTTGATGTCTCCAATCTTTTGTTTTGTACGTTTTTTCCACGTGTCTTGACACATAATGTATCCATGCAAAGTTTGGTGAAGATCTGAGTATGTAGTTTTTGACCTTATATGGAACCTCCTATCTGAAAATTTGAAAATTCTTAAAAAATTCGTCCAAAATCTTGATGTCTCCAATCTCTTGTTTTGTACGTTTTTTCCACGTGTCTTGACATCCAATGTACCCCTGCAAAGTTTGGTGAAGATCTGAGTATGTTGTTTTTGACCTTATCTGGAACATCCTTTCTGAAAATTTGAAAATTTTTAAAAAATTCGTCCAAAATCTTGATGTCTCCTATCTCTTGTTTTGTACGTTTTTTCCACGTGTCTTGACATCCAATGTATCCCTGCAAAGTTTGGTGAAGATCTGAGTATGTAGTTTTTGACCTTATCTGGAACCTCCCATCTGAAAATTTGAAAATTCTTAAAAAATTCGACCAATATCTTGATGTCTCCAATCTCTTGTTTTGTACGTTTTTTCCACGTGTCTTGACACATAATGTATCCATGCAAAGTTTGGTGAAGATCTGAGTATGTAGTTTTTG
Source organism: Lepisma saccharinum (assembly GCF_977018435.1). Classification (NCBI taxonomy): domain Eukaryota; kingdom Metazoa; phylum Arthropoda; class Insecta; order Zygentoma; family Lepismatidae; genus Lepisma; species Lepisma saccharinum. The sequence goes on along the minus strand of NW_028142971.1, from coordinate 635,639 downwards.
ACCTTATATGGAACCTCCTATCTGAAAATTTAAAAATTCTTAAAAAATTCGTCCAAAATCTTGATGTCTCCAATCTCTTGTTTTGTACGTTTTTTCCACGTGTCTTGACATCCAATGTATCCCTGCAAAGTTTGGTGAAGATCTGAGTATGTAGTTTTTGACCTTATCTGGAACCTCCCATCTGAAAATTTGAAAATTCTTAAAAAATTCGACCAAAATCTTGATGTCTCCAATCTTTTGTTTTGTACGTTTTTTCCACGTGTCTTGACACATAATGTATCCATGCAAAGTTTGGTGAAGATCTGAGTATATAGTTTTTGACCTTATATGGAACCTCCTATCTGAAAATTTGAAAATTCTTAAAAAATTCGTCCAAAATCTTGATGTCTCCAATCTCTTGTTTTGTACGTTTTTTCCACGTGTCTTGACATCCAATGTATCCCTGCAAAGTTTGGTGAAGATCTGAGTATGTAGTTTTTGACCTTATCTGGAACCTCCCATCTGAAAATTTGAAAATTCCTAAAAAATCCGTGCAAAATCTTGATGACCCCAATCTCTTGTTTTGTACGTTTTTTCCACGTGTCTTGACATCCAATGTATTCCTGCAATGTTTGGTGAAGATCTGAGTATGTAGTTTTTGACCTTATATGGAACCTCCTATCTGAAAATTTGAAAATTCTTAAAAAATTCGACCAAAATCTTGATGTTCCGAATCCTATGTTTTGTATGTTTTTTCCACGTGTCTTGACATCCAATGTATCCATGCAAAGTTTGGTGAAGATCTGAGTATGTAGTTTTTGACCTTATATTGAACCTCCCATCTGAAAATTTGAAAATTCTTAAAAAATTCGTCCAAAATCTTGATGACCCCAATCTCTTGTTTTGTACGTTTTTTCCACGTGTCTTGACATCCAAAGTATCCCTGCAAAGTTTGGTGAAGATCTGAGTATGTAGTTTTTGACCTTATATGGAACCTCCTTTCTGAAAATTTGAGAATTCTTAAAAAATTCGTCCAAAATCTTGATGTCTCCAATCTCTTGTTTTGTACGTTTTTTCCACGTGTCTTGACATCCAATGTATCCATGCAAAGTTTGGTGAAGATCTGAGTATGTCGTTTTTGACCTTATCTGGAACCTCCCATCTGAAAATTTGAAAATTCTTAAAAAATTCGTCGAAAATCTTGATGTCTCCAATCTTTTGTTTTGTACGTTTTTTCCACGTGTCTTGACATGCAAAGTATCCCTGCAACGTTTGGTGAAGATCTGAGTATGTAGTTTTTGACCTTATCTGGAACCTCCTATCTGAAAATTTGAAAATTCTTCAAAAATTCGTCGAAAATCTTGATGTCTCCAATCTCTTGTTTTGTACGTTTTTTCCACGTGTCTTGACATCCAATGTATTCCTGCAATGTTTGGTGGAGATCTGAGTATGTAGTTTTAGACCTTATCTGGAACCTCCTATCTGAAAATTTGAAAATTCTTCAAAAATTCGTCCAAAATCTTGATGTCTCCAATCTTTTGTTTTGTACGTTTTTTCCACGTGTCTCGACCTCCAATGGATCCCTGCAAAGTTTGGTGAAGATCTGAGTATGTCGTTTTTGACCTTATCTGGAACATCCTTTCTGAAAATTTGAAAATTCTTAAAAAATTCGTCGAAAATCTTGATGTCTCCAATCTCTTGTTTTGTACGTTTTTTCCACGTGTCTTGACATCCAATGTATCCCTGCAAAGTTTGGTGAAGATCTGAGTATGTAGTTTTTGACATTATATGGAACCTCCTATCTGAAAATTTGAAAATTCTTAAAAAATTCGTCCAAAATCTTGATGTCTCCAATCTCTTGTTTTGTACGTTTTTTCCACGTGTCTCGACCTCCAATGGATCCCTGCAAAGTTTGGTGAAGATCTGAGTATGTCGTTTTTGACCTTATCTGGAACCTCCCATCTGAAAATTTGAAAATTCTTAAAAAATTCGTCGAAAATCTTGATGTCTCCGATCTCTTGTTTTGTACGTTTTTTCCACGTGTCTTGACATGCAAAGTATTCCTGCAAAGTTTGGTGAAGATCTGAGTATGTAGTTTTTGACCTCATCTGGAACCTCCTATCTGAAAATTTGAAAATTCTTAAAAAATTCGTCCAAAATCTTGATGTCTCCAATCTCTTGTTTTGTACGTTTTTTCCACGTGTCTTGACATCCAATGTATCCCTGCAATGTTTGGTGAAGATCTGACAATGTAGTTTTTGACCTTATCTGGAACCTCCCATCTGAAAATTTGAAAATTCCTAAAAAATCCGTCCAAAATCTTGATGACCCCAATCTCTTGTTTTGTACTTTTTTTCCACGTGTCTCGACCTCCAATGTATCCCTGCAAAGTTTGGTGAAGATCTGAGTATGTAGTTTTTGACCTTATATGGAACCTCCTATCTGAAAATTTGAAAATTCTTAAAAAATTCGTCCAAAATCTTGATGTCACCAATCCTATGTTTTGTATGTTTTTTCCAAGTGTCTTGACATCCAATGTATCCATGCAAAGTTTGGTGAAGATCTGAGTATGTCGTTTTTGACCTTATCTGGAACCTCCCATCTGAAAATTTGAAAATTCTTAAAAAATTCGTCGAAAATCTTGATGTCTCCGATCTCTTGTTTTGTACGTTTTTTCCACGTGTCTTGACATGCAAAGTATTCCTGCAAAGTTTGGTGAAGATCTAAGTATGTAGTTTTTGACCTCATCTGGAACCTCCTATCTGAAAATTTGAAAATTCTTAAAAAATTCGTCCAAAATTTTGATGTCTCCAATCTCTTGTTTTGTACGTTTTTTCCACGTGTCTTGACATCCAATGTATCCCTGCAATGTTTGGTGAAGATCTGAGTATGTAGTTTTTGACCTTATCTGGAACCTCCCATCTGAAAATTTGAAAATTCCTAAAAAATCCGTCCAAAATCTTGAAGACCCCAATCTCTTGTTTTGTACGTTTTTTCCACGTGTCTTGACATCCAATGTATCCCTGCAAAGTTTGGTGAAGATCTGAGTATGTAGTTTTTGACCTTATCTGGAACCTCCTATCTGAAAATTTGAAAATTCTTAAAAAATTCGTCCAAAATCTTGATGTCTCCAATCTCTTGTTTTGTACGTTTTTTCCACGTGTCTTGATATCCAATGTATCCCTGCAAAGTTTGGTGAAGATCTGAGTATGTCGTTTTTGACCTTATCTGGAACATCCTTTCTGAAAATTTGAAAATTGTTAAAAAATTCGTCCAAAATCTTGATGTCTCCAATCTCTTTTTTGTACGTTTTTTCCACGTGTCTTGACATCCAATGTATCCCTGCAAAGTTTGGTGAAGATCTGAGTATGTAGTTTTTGACCTTATCTGGAACCTCCCATCTGAAAATTTGAAAATTCCTAAAAAATCCGTCCAAAATCTTGATGACCCCAATCTCTTGTTTTGTACGTTTTTTCCACGTGTCTTGACATCCAATGTATCCCTGCAAAGTTTGGTGAAGATCTGAGTATGTAGTTTTTGACCTTATCTGGAACCTCCTATCTGAAAATTTGAAAATTCTTAAAAAATTCGTCCAAAATCTTGATGTCTCCAATCTCTTGTTTTGTACGTTTTTTCCACGTGTCTTGACATCCAAAGTATCCCTGCAAAGTTTGGTGAAGATCTGAGTATGTAGTTTTTGACCTTATATGGAACCTCCTTTCTGAAAATTTGAGAATTCTTAAAAAATTCGTCCAAAATCTTGATGTCTCCAATCTCTTGTTTTGTACGTTTTTTCCACGTGTCTTGACATCCAATGTATCCATGCAAAGTTTGGTGAAGATCTGAGTATGTCGTTTTTGACCTTATCTGGAACCTCCCATCTGAAAATTTGAAAATTCTTAAAAAATTCGTCGAAAATCTTGATGTCTCCAATCTTTTGTTTTGTACGTTTTTTCCACGTGTCTTGACATGCAAAGTATCCCTGCAACGTTTGGTGAAGATCTGAGTATGTAGTTTTTGACCTTATCTGGAACCTCCTATCTGAAAATTTGAAAATTCTTCAAAAATTCGTCGAAAATCTTGATGTCTCCAATCTCTTGTTTTGTACGTTTTTTCCACGTGTCTTGACATCCAATGTATTCCTGCAATGTTTGGTGGAGATCTGAGTATGTAGTTTTAGACCTTATCTGGAACCTCCTATCTGAAAATTTGAAAATTCTTCAAAAATTCGTCCAAAATCTTGATGTCTCCAATCTCTTGTTTTGTACGTTTTTTCCACGTGTCTCGACCTCCAATGGATCCCTGCAAAGTTTGGTGAAGATCTGAGTATGTCGTTTTTGACCTTATCTGGAACATCCTTTCTGAAAATTTGAAAATTCTTAAAAAATTCGTCGAAAATCTTGATGTCTCCAATCTCTTGTTTTGTACGTTTTTTCCACGTGTCTTGACATCCAATGTATCCCTGCAAAGTTTGGTGAAGATCTGAGTATGTCGTTTTTGACCTTATCTGGAACCTCCCATCTGAAAATTTGAAAATTCTTAAAAAATTCGTCGAAAATCTTGATGTCTCCGATCTCTTGTTTTGTACGTTTTTTCCACGTGTCTTGACATGCAAAGTATTCCTGCAAAGTTTGGTGAAGATCTGAGTATGTAGTTTTTGACCTCATCTGGAACCTCCTATCTGAAAATTTGAAAATTCTTAAAAAATTCGTCCAAAATCTTGATGTCTCCAATCTCTTGTTTTGTACGTTTTTTCCACGTGTCTTGACATCCAATGTATCCCTGCAATGTTTGGTGAAGATCTGAGTATGTAGTTTTTGACCTTATCTGGAACCTCCCATCTGAAAATTTGAAAATTCCTAAAAAATCCGTCCAAAATCTTGATGACCCCAATCTCTTGTTTTGTACTTTTTTTCCACGTGTCTTGACATCCAATGTATCCCTGCAAAGTTTGGTGAAGATCTGAGTATGTAGTTTTTGATCTTATCTGGAACCGCCTATCTGAAAATTTGAAAATTCTTAAAAAATTCGTCCAAAATCTTGATGTCTCCAATCTCTTGTTTTTTACGTTTTTTCCACGTGTCTTGATATCCAATGTATCCCTGCAAAGTTTGGTGAAGATCTGAGTATGTTGTTTTTGACCTTATCTGGAACATCCTTTCTGAAAATTTGAAAATTGTTAAAAAATTCGTCCAAAATCTTGATGTCTCCTATCTCTTGTTTTGTACGTTTTTTCCACGTGTCTTGACATCCAATGTATCCCTGCAAAGTTTGGTGAAGATCTGAGTATGTAGTTTTTGACCTTATCTGGAACCTCCCATCTGAAAATTTGAAAATTCTTAAAAAATTCGACCAATATCTTGATGTCTCCAATCTCTTGTTTTGTACGTTTTTTCCACGTGTCTTGACACATAATGTATCCATGCAAAGTTTGGTGAAGATCTGAGTATGTAGTTTTTGACCTTATATGGAACCTCCTATCTGAAAATTTAAAAATTCTTAAAAAATTCGTCCAAAATCTTGATGTCTCCAATCTCTTGTTTTGTACGTTTTTTCCACGTGTCTTGACATCCAATGTATCCCTGCAAAGTTTGGTGAAGATCTGAGTATGTAGTTTTTGACCTTATCTGGAACCTCCCATCTGAAAATTTGAAAATTCTTAAAAAATTCGACCAAAATCTTGATGTCTCCAATCTTTTGTTTTGTACGTTTTTTCCACGTGTCTTGACACATAATGTATCCATGCAAAGTTTGGTGAAGATCTGAGTATGTAGTTTTTGACCTTATATGGAACCTCCTATCTGAAAATTTGAAAATTCTTAAAAAATTCGTCCAAAATCTTGATGTCACCAATCCTATGTTTTGTATGTTTTTTCCACGTGTCTTGACATCCAATGTATCCATGCAAAGTTTGGTGAAGATCTGAGTATGTCGTTTTTGACCTTATCTGGAACCTCCCATCTGAAAATTTGAAAATTCTTAAAAAATTCGTCGAAAATCTTGATGTCTCCGATCTCTTGTTTTGTACGTTTTTTCCACGTGTCTTGACATGCAAAATATTCCTGCAAAGTTTGGTGAAGATCTAAGTATGTAGTTTTTGACCTCATCTGGAACCTCCTATCTGAAAATTTGAAAATTCTTAAAAAATTCGTCCAAAATTTTGATGTCTCCAATCTCTTGTTTTGTACGTTTTTTCCACGTGTCTTGACATCCAATGTATCCCTGCAATGTTTGGTGAAGATCTGAGTATGTAGTTTTTGACCTTATCTGGAACCTCCCATCTGAAAATTTGAAAATTCCTAAAAAATCCGTCCAAAATCTTGAAGACCCCAATCTCTTGTTTTGTACGTTTTTTCCACGTGTCTTGACATCCAATGTATCCCTGCAAAGTTTGGTGAAGATCTGAGTATGTAGTTTTTGACCTTATCTGGAACCTCCTATCTGAAAATTTGAAAATTCTTAAAAAATTCGTCCAAAATCTTGATGTCTCCAATCTCTTGTTTTGTACGTTTTTTCCACGTGTCTTGATATCCAATGTATCCCTGCAAAGTTTGGTGAAGATCTGAGTATGTCGTTTTTGACCTTATCTGGAACATCCTTTCTGAAAATTTGAAAATTGTTAAAAAATTCGTCCAAAATCTTGATGTCTCCAATCTCTTTTTTGTACGTTTTTTCCACGTGTCTTGACATCCAATGTATCCCTGCAAAGTTTGGTGAAGATCTGAGTATGTAGTTTTTGACCTTATCTGGAACCTCCCATCTGAAAATTTGAAAATTCCTAAAAAATCCGTCCAAAATCTTGATGACCCCAATCTCTTGTTTTGTACGTTTTTTCCACGTGTCTTGACATCCAATGTATCCCTGCAAAGTTTGGTGAAGATCTGAGTATGTAGTTTTTGACCTTATCTGGAACCTCCTATCTGAAAATTTGAAAATTCTTAAAAAATTCGTCCAAAATCTTGATGTCTCCAATCTCTTGTTTTGTACGTTTTTTCCACGTGTCTTGACATCCAAAGTATCCCTGCAAAGTTTGGTGAAGATCTGAGTATGTAGTTTTTGACCTTATATGGAACCTCCTTTCTGAAAATTTGAGAATTCTTAAAAAATTCGTCCAAAATCTTGATGTCTCCAATCTCTTGTTTTGTACGTTTTTTCCACGTGTCTTGACATCCAATGTATCCATGCAAAGTTTGGTGAAGATCTGAGTATGTCGTTTTTGACCTTATCTGGAACCTCCCATCTGAAAATTTGAAAATTCTTAAAAAATTCGTCGAAAATCTTGATGTCTCCAATCTTTTGTTTTGTACGTTTTTTCCACGTGTCTTGACATGCAAAGTATCCCTGCAACGTTTGGTGAAGATCTGAGTATGTAGTTTTTGACCTTATCTGGAACCTCCTATCTGAAAATTTGAAAATTCTTCAAAAATTCGTCGAAAATCTTGATGTCTCCAATCTCTTGTTTTGTACGTTTTTTCCACGTGTCTTGACATCCAATGTATTCCTGCAATGTTTGGTGGAGATCTGAGTATGTAGTTTTAGACCTTATCTGGAACCTCCTATCTGAAAATTTGAAAATTCTTCAAAAATTCGTCCAAAATCTTGATGTCTCCAATCTCTTGTTTTGTACGTTTTTTCCACGTGTCTCGACCTCCAATGGATCCCTGCAAAGTTTGGTGAAGATCTGAGTATGTCGTTTTTGACCTTATCTGGAACATCCTTTCTGAAAATTTGAAAATTCTTAAAAAATTCGTCGAAAATCTTGATGTCTCCAATCTCTTGTTTTGTACGTTTTTTCCACGTGTCTTGACATCCAATGTATCCCTGCAAAGTTTGGTGAAGATCTGAGTATGTCGTTTTTGACCTTATCTGGAACCTCCCATCTGAAAATTTGAAAATTCTTAAAAAATTCGTCGAAAATCTTGATGTCTCCGATCTCTTGTTTTGTACGTTTTTTCCACGTGTCTTGACATGCAAAGTATTCCTGCAAAGTTTGGTGAAGATCTGAGTATGTAGTTTTTGACCTCATCTGGAACCTCCTATCTGAAAATTTGAAAATTCTTAAAAAATTCTTCCAAAATCTTGATGTCTCCAATCTCTTGTTTTGTACGTTTTTTCCACGTGTCTTGACATCCAATGTATCCCTGCAATGTTTGGTGAAGATCTGAGTATGTAGTTTTTGACCTTATCTGGAACCTCCCATCTGAAAATTTGAAAATTCCTAAAAAATCCGTCCAAAATCTTGATGACCCCAATCTCTTGTTTTGTACTTTTTTTCCACGTGTCTTGACATCCAATGTATCCCTGCAAAGTTTGGTGAAGATCTGAGTATGTAGTTTTTGATCTTATCTGGAACCGCCTATCTGAAAATTTGAAAATTCTTAAAAAATTCGTCCAAAATCTTGATGTCTCCAATCTCTTGTTTTTTACGTTTTTTCCACGTGTCTTGATATCCAATGTATCCCTGCAAAGTTTGGTGAAGATCTGAGTATGTTGTTTTTGACCTTATCTGGAACATCCTTTCTGAAAATTTGAAAATTGTTAAAAAATTCGTCCAAAATCTTGATGTCTCCTATCTCTTGTTTTGTACGTTTTTTCCACGTGTCTTGACATCCAATGTATCCCTGCAAAGTTTGGTGAAGATCTGAGTATGTAGTTTTTGACCTTATCTGGAACCTCCCATCTGAAAATTTGAAAATTCTTAAAAAATTCGACCAATATCTTGATGTCTCCAATTTCTTGTTTTGTACGTTTTTTCCACGTGTCTTGACACATAATGTATCCATGCAAAGTTTGGTGAAGATCTGAGTATGTAGTTTTTGACCTTATATGGAACCTCCTATCTGAAAATTTAAAAATTCTTAAAAAATTCGTCCAAAATCTTGATGTCTCCAATCTCTTGTTTTGTACGTTTTTTCCACGTGTCTTGACATCCAATGTATCCCTGCAAAGTTTGGTGAAGATCTGAGTATGTAGTTTTTGACCTTATCTGGAACCTCCCATCTGAAAATTTGAAAATTCTTAAAAAATTCGACCAAAATCTTGATGTCTCCAATCTTTTGTTTTGTACGTTTTTTCCACGTGTCTTGACACATAATGTATCCATGCAAAGTTTGGTGAAGATCTGAGTATGTAGTTTTTGACCTTATATGGAACCTCCTATCTGAAAATTTGAAAATTCTTAAAAAATTCGTCCAAAATCTTGATGTCTCCAATCTCTTGTTTTGTACGTTTTTTCCACGTGTCTTGACATCCAATGTATCCCTGCAAAGTTTGGTGAAGATCTGAGTATGTAGTTTTTGACCTTATCTGGAACCTCCCATCTGAAAATTTGAAAATTCCTAAAAAATCCGTGCAAAATCTTGATGACCCCAATCTCTTGTTTTGTACGTTTTTTCCACGTGTCTTGACATCCAATGTATTCCTGCAATGTTTGGTGAAGATCTGAGTATGTAGTTTTTGACCTTATATGGAACCTCCTATCTGAAAATTTGAAAATTCTTAAAAAATTCGACCAAAATCTTGATGTTCCGAATCCTATGTTTTGTATGTTTTTTCCACGTGTCTTGACATCCAATGTATCCATGCAAAGTTTGGTGAAGATCTGAGTATGTAGTTTTTGACCTTATATTGAACCTCCCATCTGAAAATTTGAAAATTCTTAAAAAATTCGTCCAAAATTTTGATGACCCCAATCTCTTGTTTTGTACGTTTTTTCCACGTGTCTTGACATCCAAAGTATCCCTGCAAAGTTTGGTGAAGATCTGAGTATGTAGTTTTTGACCTTATATGGAACCTCCTTTCTGAAAATTTGAGAATTCTTAAAAAATTCGTCCAAAATCTTGATGTCTCCAATCTCTTGTTTTGTACGTTTTTTCCACGTGTCTTGACATCCAATGTATCCCTGCAATGTTTGGTGAAGATCTGAGTATGTAGTTTTTGACCTTATATGGAGCCTCCTATCTGAAAATTTGAAAATTCTTAAAAAATTCGTCCAAAATCTTGACGTCTCCAATCTCTTGTTTTGTACGTTTTTTCCACGTGTCTCGACCTCCAATGGATCCCTGCAAAGTTTGGTGAAGATCTGAGTATGTCGTTTTTGACCTTATCTGGAACCTCCCATCTGAAAATTTGAAAATTCTTAAAAAATTCGTCGAAAATCTTGATGTCTCCGATCTCTTGTTTTGTACGTTTTTTCCACGTGTCTTGACATGCAAAGTATTCCTGCAAAGTTTGGTGAAGATCTGAGTATGTAGTTTTTGACCTCATCTGGAACCTCCTATCTGAAAATTTGAAAATTCTTAAAAAATTCGTCCAAAATCTTGATGTCTCCAATCTCTTGTTTTGTACGTTTTTTCCACGTGTCTTGACATCCAATGTATCCCTGCAAAGTTTGGTGAAGATCTGAGTATGTAGTTTTTGACCTTATCTGGAACCTCCTATCTGAAAATTTGAAAATTCTTAAAAAATTCGTCCAAAATCTTGATGTCTCCAATCTCTTGTTTTGTACGTTTTTTCCACGTGTCTTGATATCCAATGTATCCCTGCAAAGTTTGGTGAAGATCTGAGTATGTCGTTTTTGACCTTATCTGGAACATCCTTTCTGAAAATTTGAAAATTGTTAAAAAATTCGTCCAAAATCTTGATGTCTCCTATCTCTTGTTTTGTACGTTTTTTCCACGTGTCTTGACATCCAATGTATCCCTGCAAAGTTTGGTGAAGATCTGAGTATGTAGTTTTTGACCTTATCTGGAACCTCCCATCTGAAAATTTGAAAATTCTTAAAAAATTCGACCAAAATCTTGATGTCTCCAATCTCTTGTTTTGTACGTTTTTTCCACGTGTCTTGACACATAATGTATCCATGCAAAGTTTGGTGAAGATCTGAGTATGTAGTTTTTGACCTTATATGGAACCTCCTATCTGAAAATTTGAAAATTCTTAAAAAATTCGTCCAAAATCTTGATGTCTCCAATCTCTTGTTTTGTACGTTTTTTCCACGTGTCTTGACATCCAATGTATCCCTGCAAAGTTTGGTGAAGATCTGAGTATGTAGTTTTTGACCTTATCTGGAACCTCCCATCTGAAAATTTGAAAATTCCTAAAAAATCCGTCCAAAATCTTGATGACCACAATCTCTTGTTTTGTACGTTTTTTCCACGTGTCTTGACATTCAATGTATTCCTGCAAAGTTTGGTGAAGATCTGAGTATGTAGTTTTTGACCTTATATGGAACCTCCTATCTGAAAATTTGAAAATTCTTAAAAAATTCGTCCAAAATCTTGATGTCTCCAATCTCTTGTTTTGTACGTTTTTTCCACGTGTCTTGACATCCAATGTATCCCTGCAAAGTTTGGTGAAGATCTGAGTATGTAGTTTTTGACTTTATCTGGAACCTCCCATCTGAAAATTTGAAAATTCCTAAAAAATCCGTGCAAAATCTTGATGACCCCAATCTCTTGTTTTGTACGTTTTTTCCACGTGTCTTGACATCCAATGTATCCATGCAAAGTTTGGTGAAGATCTGAGTATGTCGTTTTTGACCTTATCTGGAACCTCCCATCTGAAAATTTGAAAATTCTTAAAAAATTCGTCGAAAATCTTGATGTCTCCAATCTCTTGTTTTGTACGTTTTTTCCACGTGTCTTGACATGCAAAGTATCCCTGCAACGTTTGGTGAAGATCTGAGTATGTAGTTTTTGACCTTATCTGGAACCTCCTATCTGAAAATTTGAAAATTCTTCAAAAATTCGTCGAAAATCTTGATGTCTCCAATCTCTTGTTTTGTACGTTTTTTCCACGTGTCTTGACATCCAATGTATCCCTGCAATGTTTGGTGGAGATCTGAGTATGTAGTTTTTGACCTTATCTGGGACCTCCTATCAGAAAATTTGAAAATTCTTCAAAAATTCGTCCAAAATCTTGATGTCTCCAATCTCTTGTTTTGTACGTTTTTTCCACGTGTCTCGACCTCCAATGTATCCCTGCAAAGTTTGGTGAAGATCTGAGTATGTCGTTTTTGACCTTATCTGGAACATCCTTTCTGAAAATTTGAAAATTCTTAAAAAATTCGTCCAAAATCTTGATGTCTCCAATCTCTTGTTTTGTACGTTCTTTCCACGTGTCTTGACATCCAATGTATCCCTGCAATGTTTGGTGAAGATCTGAGTATGTAGTTTTTGACCTTATATGGAACCTCCTATCTGAAAATTTGAAAATTCCTAAAAAATCCGTCCAAAATCTTGTTGACCCGAATCTCTTGTTTTGTACGTTTTTTCCACGTGTCTTGACATCCAATGTATCCCTGCAAAGTTTGGTGAAGATCTGAGTATGTAGTTTTTGACCTTATCTGGAACCGCATTTCTGAAAATTTGAAAATTTTTAAAAAAATCGTCCAAAATCTTGATGTCTCCAATCTCTTGTTTTGTACGTTTTTTCCACGTGTCTTGACATCCAATGTATCCCTGCAAAGTTTGGTGAAGATCTGAGTATGTCGTTTTTGACCTTATCTGGAACCTCCCATCTGAAAATTTGAAAATTCTTAAAAAATTCGTCGAAAATCTTGATGTCTCCGATCTCTTGTTTTGTACGTTTTTTCCACGTGTCTTGACATGCAAAGTATTCCTGCAAAGTTTGGTGAAGATCTGAGTATGTAGTTTTTGACCTCATCTGGAACCTCCTATCTGAAAATTTGAAAATTCTTAAAAAATTCGTCCAAAATCTTGATGTCTCCAATCTCTTGTTTTGTACGTTTTTTCCACGTGTCTTGACATCCAATGTATCCCTGCAAAGTTTGGTGAAGATCTGAGTATGTAGTTTTTGACCTTATCTGGAACCTCCTATCTGAAAATTTGAAAATTCTTAAAAAATTCGTCCAAAATCTTGATGTCTCCAATCTCTTGTTTTGTACGTTTTTTCCACGTGTCTTGATATCCAATGTATCCCTGCAAAGTTTGGTGAAGATCTGAGTATGTCGTTTTTGACCTTATCTGGAACATCCTTTCTGAAAATTTGAAAATTGTTAAAAAATTCGTCCAAAATCTTGATGTCTCCTATCTCTTGTTTTGTACGTTTTTTCCACGTGTCTTGACATCCAATGTATCCCTGCAAAGTTTGGTGAAGATCTGAGTATGTAGTTTTTGACCTTATCTGGAACCACCCATCTGAAAATTTGAAAATTCTTAAAAAATTCGACCAAAATCTTGATGTCTCCAATCTCTTGTTTTGTACGTTTTTTCCACGTGTCTTGACACATAATGTATCCATGCAAAGTTTGGTGAAGATCTGAGTATGTAGTTTTTGACCTTATATGGAACCTCCTATCTGAAAATTTGAAAATTCTTAAAAAATTCGTCCAAAATCTTGATGTCTCCAATCTCTTGTTTTGTACGTTTTTTCCACGTGTCTTGACATCCAATGTATCCCTGCAAAGTTTGGTGAAGATCTGAGTATGTAGTTTTTGACCTTATCTGGAACCTCCATCTGAAAATTTGAAAATTCCTAAAAAATCCGTCCAAAATCTTGATGACCACAATCTCTTGTTTTGTACGTTTTTTCCACGTGTCTTGACATTCAATGTATTCCTGCAAAGTTTGGTGAAGATCTGAGTATGTAGTTTTTGACCTTATATGGAACCTCCTATCTGAAAATTTGAAAATTCTTAAAAAATTCGTCCAAAATCTTGATGTCTCCAATCTCTTGTTTTGTACGTTTTTTCCACGTGTCTTGACATCCAATGTATCCCTGCAAAGTTTGGTGAAGATCTGAGTATGTAGTTTTTGACCTTATCTGGAACCTCCCATCTGAAAATTTGAAAATTCCTAAAAAATCCGTGCAAAATCTTGATGACCCCAATCTCTTGTTTTGTACGTTTTTTCCACGTGTCTTGACATCCAATGTATCCATGCAAAGTTTGGTGAAGATCTGAGTATGTCGTTTTTGACCTTATCTGGAACCTCCCATCTGAAAATTTGAAAATTCTTAAAAAATTCGTCGAAAATCTTGATGTCTCCAATCTCTTGTTTTGTACGTTTTTTCCACGTGTCTTGACATGCAAAGTATCCCTGCAACGTTTGGTGAAGATCTGAGTATGTAGTTTTTGACCTTATCTGGAACCTCCTATCTGAAAATTTGAAAATTCTTCAAAAATTCGTCGAAAACCTTGATGTCTCCAATCTCTTGTTTTGTACGTTTTTTCCACGTGTCTTGACATCCAATGTATCCCTGCAATGTTTGGTGGAGATCTGAGTATGTAGTTTTTGACCTCATCTGGGACCTCCTATCAGAAAATTTGAAAATTCTTCAAAAATTCGTCCAAAATCTTGATGTCTCCAATCTCTTGTTTTGTACGTTTTTTCTACGTGTCTCGACCTCCAATGTATCCCTGCAAAGTTTGGTGAAGATCTGAGTATGTCGTTTTTGACATTATCTGGAACATCCTTTCTGAAAATTTGAAAATTCTTAAAAAATTTGTCGAAAATCTTGATGTCTCCAATCTCTTGTTTTGTACGTTTTTTCCACGTGTCTTGACATCCAATGTATCCCTGCAAAGTTTGGTGAAGATCTGAGTATGTAGTTTTTGACCTTATATGGAACCTCCTTTCTGAAAATTTGAAAATTCTCAAAAAATTCGTCCATAATCTTGATGTCTCCAATCTCTTGTTTTGTACGTTTTTTCCACGTGTCTTGACATCCAATGTATCCCTGCAAAGTTTGGTGAAGATCTGAGTATGTAGTTTTTGACCTTATATGGAACCTCCTATCTGAAAATTTGAAAATTCTTAAGAAATTCGTCCAAAATCTTGATGTCACCAATCCTATGTTTTGTATGTTTTTTCCACGTGTCTTGACATCCAATGTATCCATGCAAAGTTTGGTGAAGATCTGAGTATGTCGTTTTTGACCTTATCTGGAACCTCCCATCTGAAAATTTGAAAATTCTTAAAAAATTCGTCGAAAATCTTGATGTCTCCGATCTCTTGTTTTGTACGTTTTTTCCACGTGTCTTGACATGCAAAGTATTCTTGCAAAGTTTGGTGAAGATCTGAGTATGTAGTTTTTGACCTCATCTGGAACCTCCTATCTGAAAATTTGAAAATTCTTAAAAAATTCGTCCAAAATTTTGATGTCTCCAATCTCTTGTTTTGTACGTTTTTTCCACGTGTCTTGACATCCAATGTATCCCTGCAATGTTTGGTGAAGATCTGATTATGTAGTTTTTGACCTTATCTGGAACCTCCCATCTGAAAATTTGAAAATTCCTAAAAAATCCGTCCAAAATCTTGATGACCCCAATCTCTTGTTTTGTACGTTTTTTCCACGTGTCTTGACATCCAATGTATCCCTGCAAAGTTTGGTGAAGATCTGAGTATGTAGTTTTTGACCTTATCTGGAACCTCCTATCTGAAAATTTGAAAATTCTTAAAAAATTCGTCCAAAATCTTGATGTCTCCAATCTCTTGTTTTGTACGTTTTTTCCACGTGTCTTGACACATAATGTATCCATGCAAAGTTTGGTGAAGATCTGAGTATGTAGTTTTTGACCTTATATGGAACCTCCTATCTGAAAATTTAAAAATTCTTAAAAAATTCGTCCAAAATCTTGATGTCTCCAATCTCTTTTTTGTACGTTTTTTCCACGTGTCTTGACATCCAATGTATCCCTGCAAAGTTTGGTGAAGATCTGAGTATGTAGTTTTTGACCTTATCTGGAACCTCCCATCTGAAAATTTGAAAATTCTTAAAAAATTCGACCAAAATCTTGATGTCTGCAATCTTTTGTTTTGTACGTTTTTTCCACGTGTCTTGACACATAATGTATCCATGCAAAGTTTGGTGAAGATCTGAGTATGTAGTTTTTGACCTTATATGGAACCTCCTATCTGAAAATTTGAAAATTCTTAAAACATTCGTCCAAAATCTTGATGTCTCCAATCTCTTGTTTTGTACGTTTTTTCCACGTGTCTTGACATCCAATGTATCCCTGCAAAGTTTGGTGAAGATCTGAGTATGTAGTTTTTGACCTTATCTGGAACCTCCCATCTGAAAATTTGAAAATTCCTAAAAAATCCGTGCAAAATCTTGATGACCCCAATCTCTTGTTTTGTACGTTTTTTCCACGTGTCTTGACATCCAATGTATTCCTGCAATGTTTGGTGAAGATCTGAGTATGTAGTTTTTGACCTTATATGGAACCTCCTATCTGAAAATTTGAAAATTCTTAAAAAATTCGACCAAAATCTTGATGTTCCGAATCCTATGTTTTGTATGTTTTTTCCACGTGTCTTGACATCCAATGTATCCATGCAAAGTTTGGTGAAGATCTGAGTATGTAGTTTTTGACCTTATATTGAACCTCCCATCTGAAAATTTGAAAATTCTTAAAAAATTCGTCCAAAATCTTGATGACCCCAATCTCTTGTTTTGTACGTTTTTTCCACGTGTCTTGACATCCAAAGTATCCCTGCAAAGTTTGGTGAAGATCTGAGTATGTAGTTTTTGACCTTATATGGAACCTCCTTTCTGAAAATTTGAGAATTCTTAAAAAATTCGTCCAAAATCTTGATGTCTCCAATCTCTTGTTTTGTACGTTTTTTCCACGTGTCTTGACATCCAATGTATCCATGCAAAGTTTGGTGAAGATCTGAGTATGTCGTTTTTGACCTTATCTGGAACCTCCCATCTGAAAATTTGAAAATTCTTAAAAAATCCGTGCAAAATCTTGATGACCCCAATCTCTTGTTTTGTACGTTTTTTCCACGTGTCTTGACATCCAATGTATCCATGCAAAGTTTGGTGAAGATCTGAGTATGTCGTTTTTGACCTTATCTGGAACCTCCCATCTGAAAATTTGAAAATTCTTAACAAATTCGTCGAAAATCTTGATGTCTCCAATCTCTTGTTTTGTACGTTTTTTCCACGTGTCTTGACATGCAAAGTATCCCTGCAACGTTTGGTGAAGATCTGATTATGTAGTTTTTGACCTTATCTGGAACCTCCCATCTGAAAATTTGAAAATTCCTAAAAAATCCGTCCAAAATCTTGAAGACCCCAATCTCTTGTTTTGTACGTTTTTTCCACGTGTCTTGACATCCAATGTATCCCTGCAAAGTTTGGTGAAGATCTGAGTATGTAGTTTTTGACCTTATCTGGAACCTCCTATCTGAAAATTTGAAAATTCTTAAAAAATTCGTCCAAAATCTTGATGTCTCCAATCTCTTGTTTTGTACGTTTTTTCCACGTGTCTTGATATCCAATGTATCCCTGCAAAGTTTGGTGAAGATCTGAGTATGTCGTTTTTGACCTTATCTGGAACATCCTTTCTGAAAATTTGAAAATTGTTAAAAAATTCGTCCAAAATCTTGATGTCTCCAATCTCTTTTTTGTACGTTTTTTCCACGTGTCTTGACATCCAATGTATCCCTGCAAAGTTTGGTGAAGATCTGAGTATGTAGTTTTTGACCTTATCTGGAACCTCCCATCTGAAAATTTGAAAATTCCTAAAAAATCCGTCCAAAATCTTGATGACCCCAATCTCTTGTTTTGTACGTTTTTTCCACGTGTCTTGACATCCAATGTATCCCTGCAAAGTTTGGTGAAGATCTGAGTATGTAGTTTTTGACCTTATCTGGAACCTCCTATCTGAAAATTTGAAAATTCTTAAAAAATTCGTCCAAAATCTTGATGTCTCCAATCTCTTGTTTTGTACGTTTTTTCCACGTGTCTTGACATCCAAAGTATCCCTGCAAAGTTTGGTGAAGATCTGAGTATGTAGTTTTTGACCTTATATGGAACCTCCTTTCTGAAAATTTGAGAATTCTTAAAAAATTCGTCCAAAATCTTGATGTCTCCAATCTCTTGTTTTGTACGTTTTTTCCACGTGTCTTGACATCCAATGTATCCATGCAAAGTTTGGTGAAGATCTGAGTATGTCGTTTTTGACCTTATCTGGAACCTCCCATCTGAAAATTTGAAAATTCTTAAAAAATTCGTCGAAAATCTTGATGTCTCCAATCTTTTGTTTTGTACGTTTTTTCCACGTGTCTTGACATGCAAAGTATCCCTGCAACGTTTGGTGAAGATCTGAGTATGTAGTTTTTGACCTTATCTGGAACCTCCTATCTGAAAATTTGAAAATTCTTCAAAAATTCGTCGAAAATCTTGATGTCTCCAATCTCTTGTTTTGTACGTTTTTTCCACATGTCTTGACATCCAATGTATTCCTGCAATGTTTGGTGGAGATCTGAGTATGTAGTTTTAGACCTTATCTGGAACCTCCTATCTGAAAATTTGAAAATTCTTCAAAAATTCGTCCAAAATCTTGATGTCTCCAATCTCTTGTTTTGTACGTTTTTTCCACGTGTCTCGACCTCCAATGGATCCCTGCAAAGTTTGGTGAAGATCTGAGTATGTCGTTTTTGACCTTATCTGGAACATCCTTTCTGAAAATTTGAAAATTCTTAAAAAATTCGTCGAAAATCTTGATGTCTCCAATCTCTTGTTTTGTACGTTTTTTCCACGTGTCTTGACATCCAATGTATCCCTGCAAAGTTTGGTGAAGATCTGAGTATGTCGTTTTTGACCTTATCTGGAACCTCCCATCTGAAAATTTGAAAATTCTTAAAAAATTCGTCGAAAATCTTGATGTCTCCGATCTCTTGTTTTGTACGTTTTTTCCACGTGTCTTGACATGCAAAGTATTCCTGCAAAGTTTGGTGAAGATCTGAGTATGTAGTTTTTGACCTCATCTGGAACCTCCTATCTGAAAATTTGAAAATTCTTAAAAAATTCGTCCAAAATCTTGATGTCTCCAATCTCTTGTTTTGTACGTTTTTTCCACGTGTCTTGACATCCAATGTATCCCTGCAATGTTTGGTGAAGATCTGAGTATGTAGTTTTTGACCTTATCTGGAACCTCCCATCTGAAAATTTGAAAATTCCTAAAAAATCCGTCCAAAATCTTGATGACCCCAATCTCTTGTTTTGTACTTTTTTTCCACGTGTCTTGACATCCAATGTATCCCTGCAAAGTTTGGTGAAGATCTGAGTATGTAGTTTTTGATCTTATCTGGAACCGCCTATCTGAAAATTTGAAAATTCTTAAAAAATTCGTCCAAAATCTTGATGTCTCCAATCTCTTGTTTTTTACGTTTTTTCCACGTGTCTTGATATCCAATGTATCCCTGCAAAGTTTGGTGAAGATCTGAGTATGTTGTTTTTGACCTTATCTGGAACATCCTTTCTGAAAATTTGAAAATTGTTAAAAAATTCGTCCAAAATCTTGATGTCTCCTATCTCTTGTTTTGTACGTTTTTTCCACGTGTCTTGACATCCAATGTATCCCTGCAAAGTTTGGTGAAGATCTGAGTATGTAGTTTTTGACCTTATCTGGAACCTCCCATCTGAAAATTTGAAAATTCTTAAAAAATTCGACCAATATCTTGATGTCTCCAATCTCTTGTTTTGTACGTTTTTTCCACGTGTCTTGACACATAATGTATCCATGCAAAGTTTGGTGAAGATCTGAGTATGTAGTTTTTGACCTTATATGGAACCTCCTATCTGAAAATTTAAAAATTCTTAAAAAATTCGTCCAAAATCTTGATGTCTCCAATCTCTTGTTTTGTACGTTTTTTCCACGTGTCTTGACATCCAATGTATCCCTGCAAAGTTTGGTGAAGATCTGAGTATGTAGTTTTTGACCTTATCTGGAACCTCCCATCTGAAAATTTGAAAATTCTTAAAAAATTCGACCAAAATCTTGATGTCTCCAATCTTTTGTTTTGTACGTTTTTTCCACGTGTCTTGACACATAATGTATCCGTGCAAAGTTTGGTGAAGATCTGAGTATGTAGTTTTTGACCTTATATGGAACCTCCTATCTGAAAATTTGAAAATTCTTAAAAAATTCGTCCAAAATCTTGATGTCACCAATCCTATGTTTTGTATGTTTTTTCCACGTGTCTTGACATCCAATGTATCCATGCAAAGTTTGGTGAAGATCTGAGTATGTCGTTTTTGACCTTATCTGGAACCTCCCATCTGAAAATTTGAAAATTCTTAAAAAATTCGTCGAAAATCTTGATGTCTCCGATCTCTTGTTTTGTACGTTTTTTCCACGTGTCTTGACATGCAAAGTATTCCTGCAAAGTTTGGTGAAGATCTAAGTATGTAGTTTTTGACCTCATCTGGAACCTCCTATCTGAAAATTTGAAAATTCTTAAAAAATTCGTCCAAAATTTTGATGTCTCCAATCTCTTGTTTTGTACGTTTTTTCCACGTGTCTTGACATCCAATGTATCCCTGCAATGTTTGGTGAAGATCTGAGTATGTAGTTTTTGACCTTATCTGGAACCTCCCATCTGAAAATTTGAAAATTCCTAAAAAATCCGTCCAAAACCTTGAAGACCCCAATCTCTTGTTTTGTACGTTTTTTCCACGTGTCTTGACATCCAATGTATCCCTGCAAAGTTTGGTGAAGATCTGAGTATGTAGTTTTTGACCTTATCTGGAACCTCCTATCTGAAAATTTGAAAATTCTTAAAAAATTCGTCCAAAATCTTGATGTCTCCAATCTCTTGTTTTGTACGTTTTTTCCACGTGTCTTGATATCCAATGTATCCCTGCAAAGTTTGGTGAAGATCTGAGTATGTCGTTTTTGACCTTATCTGGAACATCCTTTCTGAAAATTTGAAAATTGTTAAAAAATTCGTCCAAAATCTTGATGTCTCCAATCTCTTTTTTGTACGTTTTTTCCACGTGTCTTGACATCCAATGTATCCCTGCAAAGTTTGGTGAAGATCTGAGTATGTAGTTTTTGACCTTATCTGGAACCTCCCATCTGAAAATTTGAAAATTCCTAAAAAATCCGTCCAAAATCTTGATGACCCCAATCTCTTGTTTTGTACGTTTTTTCCACGTGTCTTGACATCCAATGTATCCCTGCAAAGTTTGGTGAAGATCTGAGTATGTAGTTTTTGACCTTATCTGGAACCTCCTATCTGAAAATTTGAAAATTCTTAAAAAATTCGTCCAAAATCTTGATGTCTCCAATCTCTTGTTTTGTACGTTTTTTCCACGTGTCTTGACATCCAAAGTATCCCTGCAAAGTTTGGTGAAGATCTGAGTATGTAGTTTTTGACCTTATATGGAACCTCCTTTCTGAAAATTTGAGAATTCTTAAAAAATTCGTCCAAAATCTTGATGTCTCCAATCTCTTGTTTTGTACGTTTTTTCCACGTGTCTTGACATCCAATGTATCCATGCAAAGTTTGGTGAAGATCTGAGTATGTCGTTTTTGACCTTATCTGGAACCTCCCATCTGAAAATTTGAAAATTCTTAAAAAATTCGTCGAAAATCTTGATGTCTCCAATCTTTTGTTTTGTACGTTTTTTCCACGTGTCTTGACATGCAAAGTATCCCTGCAACGTTTGGTGAAGATCTGAGTATGTAGTTTTTGACCTTATCTGGAACCTCCTATCTGAAAATTTGAAAATTCTTCAAAAATTCGTCGAAAATCTTGATGTCTCCAATCTCTTGTTTTGTACGTTTTTTCCACGTGTCTTGACATCCAATGTATTCCTGCAATGTTTGGTGGAGATCTGAGTATGTAGTTTTAGACCTTATCTGGAACCTCCTATCTGAAAATTTGAAAATTCTTCAAAAATTCGTCCAAAATCTTGATGTCTCCAATCTCTTGTTTTGTACGTTTTTTCCACGTGTCTCGACCTCCAATGGATCCCTGCAAAGTTTGGTGAAGATCTGAGTATGTCGTTTTTGACCTTATCTGGAACATCCTTTCTGAAAATTTGAAAATTCTTAAAAAATTCGTCGAAAATCTTGATGTCTCCAATCTCTTGTTTTGTACGTTTTTTCCACGTGTCTTGACATCCAATGTATCCCTGCAAAGTTTGGTGAAGATCTGAGTATGTCGTTTTTGACCTTATCTGGAACCTCCCATCTGAAAATTTGAAAATTCTTAAAAAATTCGTCGAAAATCTTGATGTCTCCGATCTCTTGTTTTGTACGTTTTTTCCACGTGTCTTGACATGCAAAGTATTCCTGCAAAGTTTGGTGAAGATCTGAGTATGTAGTTTTTGACCTCATCTGGAACCTCCTATCTGAAAATTTGAAAATTCTTAAAAAATTCTTCCAAAATCTTGATGTCTCCAATCTCTTGTTTTGTACGTTTTTTCCACGTGTCTTGACATCCAATGTATCCCTGCAATGTTTGGTGAAGATCTGAGTATGTAGTTTTTGACCTTATCTGGAACCTCCCATCTGAAAATTTGAAAATTCCTAAAAAATCCGTCCAAAATCTTGATGACCCCAATCTCTTGTTTTGTACTTTTTTTCCACGTGTCTTGACATCCAATGTATCCCTGCAAAGTTTGGTGAAGATCTGAGTATGTAGTTTTTGATCTTATCTGGAACCGCCTATCTGAAAATTTGAAAATTCTTAAAAAATTCGTCCAAAATCTTGATGTCTCCAATCTCTTGTTTTTTACGTTTTTTCCACGTGTCTTGATATCCAATGTATCCCTGCAAAGTTTGGTGAAGATCTGAGTATGTTGTTTTTGACCTTATCTGGAACATCCTTTCTGAAAATTTGAAAATTGTTAAAAAATTCGTCCAAAATCTTGATGTCTCCGATCTCTTGTTTTGTACGTTTTTTCCACGTGTCTTGACATCCAATGTATCCCTGCAAAGTTTGGTGAAGATCTGAGTATGTAGTTTTTGACCTTATCTGGAACCTCCCATCTGAAAATTTGAAAATTCTTAAAAAATTCGACCAATATCTTGATGTCTCCAATCTCTTGTTTTGTACGTTTTTTCCACGTGTCTTGACACATAATGTATCCATGCAAAGTTTGGTGAAGATCTGAGTATGTAGTTTTTGACCTTATATGGAACCTCCTATCTGAAAATTTAAAAATTCTTAAAAAATTCGTCCAAAATCTTGATGTCTCCAATCTCTTGTTTTGTACGTTTTTTCCACGTGTCTTGACATCCAATGTATCCCTGCAAAGTTTGGTGAAGATCTGAGTATGTAGTTTTTGACCTTATCTGGAACCTCCCATCTGAAAATTTGAAAATTCTTAAAAAATTCGACCAAAATCTTGATGTCTCCAATCTTTTGTTTTGTACGTTTTTTCCACGTGTCTTGACACATAATGTATCCATGCAAAGTTTGGTGAAGATCTGAGTATGTAGTTTTTGACCTTATATGGAACCTCCTATCTGAAAATTTGAAAATTCTTAAAAAATTCGTCCAAAATCTTGATGTCTCCAATCTCTTGTTTTGTACGTTTTTTCCACGTGTCTTGACATCCAATGTATCCCTGCAAAGTTTGGTGAAGATCTGAGTATGTAGTTTTTGACCTTATCTGGAACCTCCCATCTGAAAATTTGAAAATTCCTAAAAAATCCGTGCAAAATCTTGATGACCCCAATCTCTTGTTTTGTACGTTTTTTCCACGTGTCTTGACATCCAATGTATTCCTGCAATGTTTGGTGAAGATCTGAGTATGTAGTTTTTGACCTTATATGGAACCTCCTATCTGAAAATTTGAAAATTCTTAAAAAATTCGACCAAAATCTTGATGTTCCGAATCCTATGTTTTGTATGTTTTTTCCACGTGTCTTGACATCCAATGTATCCATGCAAAGTTTGGTGAAGATCTGAGTATGTAGTTTTTGACCTTATATTGAACCTCCCATCTGAAAATTTGAAAATTCTTAAAAAATTCGTCCAAAATCTTGATGACCCCAATCTCTTGTTTTGTACGTTTTTTCCACGTGTCTTGACATCCAAAGTATCCCTGCAAAGTTTGGTGAAGATCTGAGTATGTAGTTTTTGACCTTATATGGAACCTCCTTTCTGAAAATTTGAGAATTCTTAAAAAATTCGTCCAAAATCTTGATGTCTCCAATCTCTTGTTTTGTACGTTTTTTCCACGTGTCTTGACATCCAATGTATCCCTGCAATGTTTGGTGAAGATCTGAGTATGTAGTTTTTGACCTTATATGGAGCCTCCTATCTGAAAATTTGAAAATTCTTAAAAAATTCGTCCAAAATCTTGACGTCTCCAATCTCTTGTTTTGTACGTTTTTTCCACGTGTCTCGACCTCCAATGGATCCCTGCAAAGTTTGGTGAAGATCTGAGTATGTCGTTTTTGACCTTATCTGGAACCTCCCATCTGAAAATTTGAAAATTCTTAAAAAATTCGTCGAAAATCTTGATGTCTCCGATCTCTTGTTTTGTACGTTTTTTCCACGTGTCTTGACATGCAAAGTATTCCTGCAAAGTTTGGTGAAGATCTGAGTATGTAGTTTTTGACCTCATCTGGAACCTCCTATCTGAAAATTTGAAAATTCTTAAAAAATTCGTCCAAAATCTTGATGTCTCCAATCTCTTGTTTTGTACGTTTTTTCCACGTGTCTTGACATCCAATGTATCCCTGCAAAGTTTGGTGAAGATCTGAGTATGTAGTTTTTGACCTTATCTGGAACCTCCTATCTGAAAATTTGAAAATTCTTAAAAAATTCGTCCAAAATCTTGATGTCTCCAATCTCTTGTTTTGTACGTTTTTTCCACGTGTCTTGATATCCAATGTATCCCTGCAAAGTTTGGTGAAGATCTGAGTATGTCGTTTTTGACCTTATCTGGAACATCCTTTCTGAAAATTTGAAAATTGTTAAAAAATTCGTCCAAAATCTTGATGTCTCCTATCTCTTGTTTTGTACGTTTTTTCCACGTGTCTTGACATCCAATGTATCCCTGCAAAGTTTGGTGAAGATCTGAGTATGTAGTTTTTGACCTTATCTGGAACCTCCCATCTGAAAATTTGAAAATTCTTAAAAAATTCGACCAAAATCTTGATGTCTCCAATCTCTTGTTTTGTACGTTTTTTCCACGTGTCTTGACACATAATGTATCCATGCAAAGTTTGGTGAAGATCTGAGTATGTAGTTTTTGACCTTATATGGAACCTCCTATCTGAAAATTTGAAAATTCTTAAAAAATTCGTCCAAAATCTTGATGTCTCCAATCTCTTGTTTTGTACGTTTTTTCCACGTGTCTTGACATCCAATGTATCCCTGCAAAGTTTGGTGAAGATCTGAGTATGTAGTTTTTGACTTTATCTGGAACCTCCCATCTGAAAATTTGAAAATTCCTAAAAAATCCGTGCAAAATCTTGATGACCCCAATCTCTTGTTTTGTACGTTTTTTCCACGTGTCTTGACATCCAATGTATCCATGCAAAGTTTGGTGAAGATCTGAGTATGTCGTTTTTGACCTTATCTGGAACCTCCCATCTGAAAATTTGAAAATTCTTAAAAAATTCGTCGAAAATCTTGATGTCTCCAATCTCTTGTTTTGTACGTTTTTTCCACGTGTCTTGACATGCAAAGTATCCCTGCAACGTTTGGTGAAGATCTGAGTATGTAGTTTTTGACCTTATCTGGAACCTCCTATCTGAAAATTTGAAAATTCTTCAAAAATTCGTCGAAAATCTTGATGTCTCCAATCTCTTGTTTTGTACGTTTTTTCCACGTGTCTTGACATCCAATGTATCCCTGCAATGTTTGGTGGAGATCTGAGTATGTAGTTTTTGACCTTATCTGGGACCTCCTATCAGAAAATTTGAAAATTCTTCAAAAATTCGTCCAAAATCTTGATGTCTCCAATCTCTTGTTTTGTACGTTTTTTCCACGTGTCTCGACCTCCAATGTATCCCTGCAAAGTTTGGTGAAGATCTGAGTATGTCGTTTTTGACCTTATCTGGAACATCCTTTCTGAAAATTTGAAAATTCTTAAAAAATTCGTCCAAAATCTTGATGTCTCCAATCTCTTGTTTTGTACGTTCTTTCCACGTGTCTTGACATCCAATGTATCCCTGCAATGTTTGGTGAAGATCTGAGTATGTAGTTTTTGACCTTATATGGAACCTCCTATCTGAAAATTTGAAAATTCCTAAAAAATCCGTCCAAAATCTTGTTGACCCGAATCTCTTGTTTTGTACGTTTTTTCCACGTGTCTTGACATCCAATGTATCCCTGCAAAGTTTGGTGAAGATCTGAGTATGTAGTTTTTGACCTTATCTGGAACCGCATTTCTGAAAATTTGAAAATTTTTAAAAAAATCGTCCAAAATCTTGATGTCTCCAATCTCTTGTTTTGTACGTTTTTTCCACGTGTCTTGACATCCAATGTATCCCTGCAAAGTTTGGTGAAGATCTGAGTATGTCGTTTTTGACCTTATCTGGAACCTCCCATCTGAAAATTTGAAAATTCTTAAAAAATTCGTCGAAAATCTTGATGTCTCCGATCTCTTGTTTTGTACGTTTTTTCCACGTGTCTTGACATGCAAAGTATTCCTGCAAAGTTTGGTGAAGATCTGAGTATGTAGTTTTTGACCTCATCTGGAACCTCCTATCTGAAAATTTGAAAATTCTTAAAAAATTCGTCCAAAATCTTGATGTCTCCAATCTCTAGTTTTGTACGTTTTTTCCACGTGTCTTGACATCCAATGTATCCCTGCAAAGTTTGGTGAAGATCTGAGTATGTAGTTTTTGACCTTATCTGGAACCTCCTATCTGAAAATTTGAAAATTCTTAAAAAATTCGTCCAAAATCTTGATGTCTCCAATCTCTTGTTTTGTACGTTTTTTCCACGTGTCTTGATATCCAATGTATCCCTGCAAAGTTTGGTGAAGATCTGAGTATGTCGTTTTTGACCTTATCTGGAACATCCTTTCTGAAAATTTGAAAATTGTTAAAAAATTCGTCCAAAATCTTGATGTCTCCTATCTCTTGTTTTGTACGTTTTTTCCACGTGTCTTGACATCCAATGTATCCCTGCAAAGTTTGGTGAAGATCTGAGTATGTAGTTTTTGACCTTATCTGGAACCACCCATCTGAAAATTTGAAAATTCTTAAAAAATTCGACCAAAATCTTGATGTCTCCAATCTTTTGTTTTGTACGTTTTTTCCACGTGTCTTGACACATAATGTATCCATGCAAAGTTTGGTGAAGATCTGAGTATGTAGTTTTTGACCTTATATGGAACCTCCTATCTGAAAATTTGAAAATTCTTAAAAAATTCGTCCAAAATCTTGATGTCTCCAATCTCTTGTTTTGTACGTTTTTTCCACGTGTCTTGACATCCAATGTATCCCTGCAAAGTTTGGTGAAGATCTGAGTATGTAGTTTTTGACCTTATCTGGAACCTCCATCTGAAAATTTGAAAATTCCTAAAAAATCCGTCCAAAATCTTGATGACCACAATCTCTTGTTTTGTACGTTTTTTCCACGTGTCTTGACATTCAATGTATTCCTGCAAAGTTTGGTGAAGATCTGAGTATGTAGTTTTTGACCTTATATGGAACCTCCTATCTGAAAATTTGAAAATTCTTAAAAAATTCGTCCAAAATCTTGATGTCTCCAATCTCTTGTTTTGTACGTTTTTTCCACGTGTCTTGACATCCAATGTATCCCTGCAAAGTTTGGTGAAGATCTGAGTATGTAGTTTTTGACCTTATCTGGAACCTCCCATCTGAAAATTTGAAAATTCCTAAAAAATCCGTGCAAAATCTTGATGACCCCAATCTCTTGTTTTGTACGTTTTTTCCACGTGTCTTGACATCCAATGTATCCATGCAAAGTTTGGTGAAGATCTGAGTATGTCGTTTTTGACCTTATCTGGAACCTCCCATCTGAAAATTTGAAAATTCTTAAAAAATTCGTCGAAAATCTTGATGTCTCCAATCTCTTGTTTTGTACGTTTTTTCCACGTGTCTTGACATGCAAAGTATCCCTGCAACGTTTGGTGAAGATCTGAGTATGTAGTTTTTGACCTTATCTGGAACCTCCTATCTGAAAATTTGAAAATTCTTCAAAAATTCGTCGAAAACCTTGATGTCTCCAATCTCTTGTTTTGTACGTTTTTTCCACGTGTCTTGACATCCAATGTATCCCTGCAATGTTTGGTGGAGATCTGAGTATGTAGTTTTTGACCTCATCTGGGACCTCCTATCAGAAAATTTGAAAATTCTTCAAAAATTCGTCCAAAATCTTGATGTCTCCAATCTCTTGTTTTGTACGTTTTTTCCACGTGTCTCGACCTCCAATGTATCCCTGCAAAGTTTGGTGAAGATCTGAGTATGTCGTTTTTGACATTATCTGGAACATCCTTTCTGAAAATTTGAAAATTCTTAAAAAATTTGTCGAAAATCTTGATGTCTCCAATCTCTTGTTTTGTACGTTTTTTCCACGTGTCTTGACATCCAATGTATCCCTGCAAAGTTTGGTGAAGATCTGAGTATGTAGTTTTTGACCTTATATGGAACCTCCTTTCTGAAAATTTGAAAATTCTCAAAAAATTCGTCCATAATCTTGATGTCTCCAATCTCTTGTTTTGTACGTTTTTTCCACGTGTCTTGACATCCAATGTATCCCTGCAAAGTTTGGTGAAGATCTGAGTATGTAGTTTTTGACCTTATATGGAACCTCCTATCTGAAAATTTGAAAATTCTTAAGAAATTCGTCCAAAATCTTGATGTCACCAATCCTATGTTTTGTATGTTTTTTCCACGTGTCTTGACATCCAATGTATCCATGCAAAGTTTGGTGAAGATCTGAGTATGTCGTTTTTGACCTTATCTGGAACCTCCCATCTGAAAATTTGAAAATTCTTAAAAAATTCGTCGAAAATCTTGATGTCTCCGATCCCTTGTTTTGTACGTTTTTTCCACGTGTCTTGACATGCAAAGTATTCTTGCAAAGTTTGGTGAAGATCTGAGTATGTAGTTTTTGACCTCATCTGGAACCTCCTATCTGAAAATTTGAAAATTCTTAAAAAATTCGTCCAAAATTTTGATGTCTCCAATCTCTTGTTTTGTACGTTTTTTCCACGTGTCTTGACATCCAATGTATCCCTGCAATGTTTGGTGAAGATCTGATTATGTAGTTTTTGACCTTATCTGGAACCTCCCATCTGAAAATTTGAAAATTCCTAAAAAATCCGTCCAAAATCTTGATGACCCCAATCTCTTGTTTTGTACGTTTTTTCCACGTGTCTTGACATCCAATGTATCCCTGCAAAGTTTGGTGAAGATCTGAGTATGTAGTTTTTGACCTTATCTGGAACCTCCTATCTGAAAATTTGAAAATTCTTAAAAAATTCGTCCAAAATCTTGATGTCTCCAATCTCTTGTTTTGTACGTTTTTTCCACGTGTCTTGACACATAATGTATCCATGCAAAGTTTGGTGAAGATCTGAGTATGTAGTTTTTGACCTTATATGGAACCTCCTATCTGAAAATTTAAAAATTCTTAAAAAATTCGTCCAAAATCTTGATGTCTCCAATCTCTTTTTTGTACGTTTTTTCCACGTGTCTTGACATCCAATGTATCCCTGCAAAGTTTGGTGAAGATCTGAGTATGTAGTTTTTGACCTTATCTGGAACCTCCCATCTGAAAATTTGAAAATTCTTAAAAAATTCGACCAAAATCTTGATGTCTGCAATCTTTTGTTTTGTACGTTTTTTCCACGTGTCTTGACACATAATGTATCCATGCAAAGTTTGGTGAAGATCTGAGTATGTAGTTTTTGACCTTATATGGAACCTCCTATCTGAAAATTTGAAAATTCTTAAAACATTCGTCCAAAATCTTGATGTCTCCAATCTCTTGTTTTGTACGTTTTTTCCACGTGTCTTGACATCCAATGTATCCCTGCAAAGTTTGGTGAAGATCTGAGTATGTAGTTTTTGACCTTATCTGGAACCTCCCATCTGAAAATTTGAAAATTCCTAAAAAATCCGTGCAAAATCTTGATGACCCCAATCTCTTGTTTTGTACGTTTTTTCCACGTGTCTTGACATGCAAAGTATCCCTGCAACGTTTGGTGAAGATCTGAGTATGTAGTTTTTGACCTTATCTGGAACCTCCTATCTGAAAATTTGAAAATTCTTCAAAAATTCGTCGAAAATCTTGATGTCTCCAATCTCTTGTTTTGTACGTTTTTTCCACGTGTCTTGACATCCAATGTATCCCTGCAATGTTTGGTGGAGATCTGAGTATGTAGTTTTTGACCTTATCTGGGACCTCCTATCAGAAAATTTGAAAATTCTTCAAAAATTCGTCCAAAATCTTGATGTCTCCAATCTCTTGTTTTGTACGTTTTTTCCACGTGTCTCGACCTCCAATGTATCCCTGCAAAGTTTGGTGAAGATCTGAGTATGTCGTTTTTGACCTTATCTGGAACATCCTTTCTGAAAATTTGAAAATTCTTAAAAAATTCGTCGAAAATCTTGATGTCTCCAATCTCTTGTTTTGTACGTTTTTTCCACGTGTCTTGACATCCAATGTATCCCTGCAAAGTTTGGTGAAGATCTGAGTATGTAGTTTTTGACCTTATATGGAACCTCCTTTCTGAAAATTTGAAAATTCTCAAAAAATTCGTCCATAATCTTGATGTCTCCAATCTCTTGTTTTGTACGTTTTTTCCACGTGTCTTGACATCCAATGTATCCCTGCAAAGTTTGGTGAAGATCTGAGTATGTAGTTTTTGACCTTATATGGAACCTCCTATCTGAAAATTTGAAAATTCTTAAAAAATTCGTCCAAAATCTTGATGTCACCAATCCTATGTTTTGTATGTTTTTTCCACGTGTCTTGACATCCAATGTATCCATGCAAAGTTTGGTGAAGATCTGAGTATGTCGTTTTTGACCTTATCTGGAACCTCTCATCTGAAAATTTGAAAATTCTTAAAAAATTCGTCGAAAATCTTGATGTCTCCGATCTCTTGTTTTGTACGTTTTTTCCACGTGTCTTGACATGCAAAGTATTCCTGCAAAGTTTGGTGAAGATCTGAGTATGTAGTTTTTGACCTCATCTGGAACCTCCTAT
Source organism: Lepisma saccharinum (assembly GCF_977018435.1). NCBI lineage: Eukaryota > Metazoa > Arthropoda > Insecta > Zygentoma > Lepismatidae > Lepisma > Lepisma saccharinum. The sequence continues at coordinate 604,746 of NW_028142971.1, read as the reverse complement.
CTGAAAATTTGAAAATTCTTAAAAAATTCGTCCAAAATTTTGATGTCTCCAATCTCTTGTTTTGTACGTTTTTTCCACGTGTCTTGACATCCAATGTATCCCTGCAATGTTTGGTGAAGATCTGAGTATGTAGTTTTTGACCTTATCTGGAACCTCCCATCTGAAAATTTGAAAATTCCTAAAAAATCCGTCCAAAATCTTGATGACCCCAATCTCTTGTTTTGTACGTTTTTTCCACGTGTCTTGACATCCAATGTATCCCTGCAAAGTTTGGTGAAGATCTGAGTATGTAGTTTTTGACCTTATCTGGAACCTCCTATCTGTAAATTTGAAAATTCTTAAAAAATTCGTTCAAAATCTTGATGTCTCCAATCTCTTGTTTTGTACGTTTTTTCCACGTGTCTTGATATCCAATGTATCCCTCCAAAGTTTGGTGAAGATCTGAGTATGTCGTTTTTGACCTTATCTGGAACATCCTTTCTGAAAATTTGAAAATTGTTAAAAAATTCGTCCAAAATCTTGATGTCTCCAATCTCTTGTTTTGTACGTTTTTTCCACGTGTCTTGACATCCAATGTATCCCTGCAAAGTTTGGTGAAGATCTGAGTATGTAGTTTTTGACCTTATCTGGAACCTCCCATCTGAAAATTTGAAAATTCCTAAAAAATCCGTGCAAAATCTTGATGACCCCAATCTCTTGTTTTGTACGTTTTTTCCACGTGTCTTGACATCCAATGTATTCCTGCAATGTTTGGTGAAGATCTGAGTATGTAGTTTTTGACCTTATATGGAACCTCCTATCTGAAAATTTGAAAATTCTTAAAAAATTCGACCAAAATCTTGATGTTCCGAATCCTATGTTTTGTATGTTTTTTCCACGTGTCTTGACATCCAATGTATCCATGCAAAGTTTGGTGAAGATCTGAGTATGTAGTTTTTGACCTTATATTGAACCTCCCATCTGAAAATTTGAAAATTCTTAAAAAATTCGTCCAAAATCTTGATGACCCCAATCTCTTGTTTTGTACGTTTTTTCCACGTGTCTTGACATCCAAAGTATCCCTGCAAAGTTTGGTGAAGATCTGAGTATGTAGTTTTTGACCTTATATGGAACCTCCTTTCTGAAAATTTGAGAATTCTTAAAAAATTCGTCCAAAATCTTGATGTCTCCAATCTCTTGTTTTGTACGTTTTTTCCACGTGTCTTGACATCCAATGTATCCATGCAAAGTTTGGTGAAGATCTGAGTATGTCGTTTTTGACCTTATCTGGAACCTCCCATCTGAAAATTTGAAAATTCTTAAAAAATTCGTCGAAAATCTTGATGTCTCCAATCTTTTGTTTTGTACGTTTTTTCCACGTGTCTTGACATGCAAAGTATCCCTGCAACGTTTGGTGAAGATCTGAGTATGTAGTTTTTGACCTTATCTGGAACCTCCTATCTGAAAATTTGAAAATTCTTCAAAAATTCGTCGAAAATCTTGATGTCTCCAATCTCTTGTTTTGTACGTTTTTTCCACGTGTCTTGACATCCAATGTATTCCTGCAATGTTTGGTGGAGATCTGAGTATGTAGTTTTAGACCTTATCTGGAACCTCCTATCTGAAAATTTGAAAATTCTTCAAAAATTCGTCCAAAATCTTGATGTCTCCAATCTCTTGTTTTGTACGTTTTTTCCACGTGTCTCGACCTCCAATGGATCCCTGCAAAGTTTGGTGCAGATCTGAGTATGTCGTTTTTGACCTTATCTGGAACATCCTTTCTGAAAATTTGAAAATTCTTAAAAAATTCGTCGAAAATCTTGATGTCTCCAATCTCTTGTTTTGTACGTTTTTTCCACGTGTCTTGACATCCAATGTATCCCTGCAAAGTTTGGTGAAGATCTGAGTATGTAGTTTTTGACCTTATATGGAACCTCCTATCTGAAAATTTGAAAATTCTTAAAAAATTCGTCCAAAATCTTGATGTCTCCAATCTCTTGTTTTGTACGTTTTTTCCACGTGTCTCGACCTCCAATGGATCCCTGCAAAGTTTGGTGAAGATCTGAGTATGTCGTTTTTGACCTTATCTGGAACCTCCCATCTGAAAATTTGAAAATTCTTAAAAAATTCGTCGAAAATCTTGATGTCTCCGATCTCTTGTTTTGTACGTTTTTTCCACGTGTCTTGACATGCAAAGTATTCCTGCAAAGTTTGGTGAAGATCTGAGTATGTAGTTTTTGACCTCATCTGGAACCTCCTATCTGAAAATTTGAAAATTCTTAAAAAATTCGTCCAAAATCTTGATGTCTCCAATCTCTTGGTTTGTACGTTTTTTCCACGTGTCTTGACATCCAATGTATCCCTGCAATGTTTGGTGAAGATCTGAGTATGTAGTTTTTGACCTTATCTGGAACCTCCCATCTGAAAATTTGAAAATTCCTAAAAAATCCGTCCAAAATCTTGATGACCCCAATCTCTTGTTTTGTACGTTTTTTCCACGTGTCTTGACATCCAATGTATCCCTGCAAAGTTTGGTGAAGATCTGAGTATGTAGTTTTTGATCTTATCTGGAACCTCCTATCTGAAAATTTGAAAATTCTTAAAAAATTCGTCCAAAATCTTGATGTCTCCAATCTCTTGTTTTGTACGTTTTTTCCACGTGTCTTGATATCCAATGTATCCCTGCAAAGTTTGGTGAAGATCTGAGTATGTCGTTTTTGACCTTATCTGGAACATCCTTTCTGAAAATTTGAAAATTGTTAAAAAATTCGTCCAAAATCTTGATGTCTCCTATCTCTTGTTTTGTACGTTTTTTCCACGTGTCTTGACATCCAATGTATCCCTGCAAAGTTTGGTGAAGATCTGAGTATGTAGTTTTTGACCTTATCTGGAACCTCCCATCTGAAAATTTGAAAATTCTTAAAAAATTCGACCAATACCTTGATGTCTCCAATCTCTTGTTTTGTACGTTTTTTCCACGTGTCTTGACACATAATGTATCCATGCAAAGTTTGGTGAAGATCTGAGTATGTAGTTTTTGACCTTATATGGAACCTCCTATCTGAAAATTTAAAAATTCTTAAAAAATTCGTCCAAAATCTTGATGTCTCCAATCTCTTGTTTTGTACGTTTTTTCCACGTGTCTTGACATCCAATGTATCCCTGCAAAGTTTGGTGAAGATCTGAGTATGTAGTTTTTGACCTTATCTGGAACCTCCCATCTGAAAATTTGAAAATTCCTAAAAAAATTCGTCCAAAATCTTGATGTCTCCAATCTCTTGTTTTGTACGTTTTTTCCACGTGTCTTGACATCCAATGTATCCATGCAAAGTTTGGTGAAGATCTGAGTATGTCGTTTTTGACCTTATCTGGAACCTCCCATCTGAAAATTTGAAAATTCTTAAAAAATTCGTCGAAAATCTTGATGTCTCCAATCTCTTGTTTTGTACGTTTTTTCCACGTGTCTTGACATGCAAGGTATCCCTGCAACGTTTGGTGAAGATCTGAGTATGTAGTTTTTGACCTTATCTGGAACCTCCTATCTGAAAATTTGAAAATTCTTCAAAAAATCGTCGAAAATCTTGATGTCTCCAATCTCTTGTTTTGTACGTTTTTTCCACGTGTCTTGACCTCCAATGTATCCCTGCAAAGTTTGGTGAAGATCTGAGTATGTCGTTTTTGACCTTATCTGGAACATCCTTTCTGAAAATTTGAAAATTCTTAAAAAATTCGTCCAAAATTTGATGTCTCCAATCTCTTGTTTTGTACGTTTTTTCCGCGTGTCTTGACATCCAATGTATCCCTGCAAAGTTTGGTGAAGATCTGAGTATGTCGTTTTTGACCTTATCTGGAACATCCTTTCTGAAAATTTGAAAATTCTTAAAAAATTCTTCCAAAATCTTGATGTCTCCAATCTCTTGTTTTGTACGTTTTTTCCACGTGTCTTGACATGCAAAGTATCCCTGCAACGTTTGGTGAAGATCTGAGTATGTAGTTTTTGACCTTATCTGGAACCTCCTATCTGAAAATTTGAAAATTCTTCAAAAATTCGTCGTAAATCTTGATGTCTCCAATCTCTTGTTTTGTACGTTTTTTCCACGTGTCTTGACATCCAATGTATCCCTGCAATGTTTGGTGGAGATCTGAGTATGTAGTTTTTGACCTTATCTGGGACCTCCTATCAGAAAATTTGAAAATTCTTCAAAAATTCGTCCAAAATCTTGATGTCTCCAATCTCTTGTTTTGTACGTTTTTTCCACGTGTCTCGACCTCCAATGTATCCCTGCAAAGTTTGGTGAAGATCTGAGTATGTCGTTTTTGACCTTATCTGGAACATCCTTTCTGAAAATTTGAAAATTCTTAAAAAATTCGTCGAAAATCTTGATGTCTCCAATCTCTTGTTTTGTACGTTTTTTCCACGTGTCTTGACATCCAATGTATCCCTGCAAAGTTTGGTGAAGATCTGAGTATGTAGTTTTTGACCTTATATGGAACCTCCCATCTGAAAATTTGAAAATTCCTAAAAAATCCGTCCAAAATCTTGATGACCCCAATCTCTTGTTTTGTACTTTTTTTCCACGTGTCTTGACATCCAATGTATCCCTGCAAAGCTTGGTGAAGATCTGAGTATGTAGTTTTTGATCTTATCTGGAACCTCCTATCAGAAAATTTGAAAATTCTTAAAAAATTCGTCCAAAATCTTGATGTCTCCAATCTCTTGTTTTGTACGTTTTTTCCACGTGTCTTGATATCCAATGTATCCCTGCA